>NW_014577423.1:122383-151041 GCF_000485595.1 Priapulus caudatus
GTACTACTACTAGAGCTAACTCATGATATAATGATATATATCAGGAGTAGATATAATATCAGGAGTAAGATAATATAGGATAGGGTCTATGTCTCCCAGGGTACTGCCGGAACGTACCCTGGTAACTATTAGGGCTGTAAAGTTACACAAGCCTCTCGATTCGATCCGTATCTCGATATTAGCTTCTCGATTCGATTCCTTCGATTCGATTCCCAAAATATTGAAATGTTATCTTATTTTTAGCTCATCTGACGTAGTCAGATGCAGCTTGTAGAATCGCATGATCGTCCGTGCGTGCGTGCGTCCGTGCGTGCGTGTGTCCATCAACAGTTGGACACAAATCTAAACGGCTCGACGTAGGGATTCGAAAGTCGGGACGTGGGGGGGGGGGGGGTAATTCGAAAAACAAGTTGGGATGTTAAAGATGGGGGTCAAAGTTCAAAGGTCAAGAGGTGTAAAAGAAGGGAACATTCCATTCTTAACTTAAGGTATAGGAAGGAAATGCAGATTGCCGGCACAAATCTAAACGCTCGACCTAGGCTGTGATAGTCGGTGTATAGCATCATGTAAGGAAAGCGTATCTGCATATCTGCGCCTAACAAAGGTGTCACTACGCACGACTTAAATGTTACGTTTATAACCGTAGCAACAGACCTCAGATGAGCCCAGACGCTCTGCGGCTCTTAATTGTTTAAAAGTCTGTGGAAAAAATAGCTCTAGTCACAAATTTTACGGGAGCTATTTTGAGCCTCACGGGAGCGATTTCGGAGGTTTGAAGAGCGAATCGCTCATCGCTCCCGTGTATTTTTTACCCTGGTATAACTATAATTAAACTTTTGTGATTAGCCCTAGGTCGTAGGTCTGGAACGTGCGAAGTAAATTGGATTTTCAGGGTGGTAGCACGATCGCGCGGTGTCAGGTCAGCGTTCAAAATAAAAGATGTCGAAATCCTCTGTTGTTTTTATGACAAACGTGAATGCATTGAAATTTTTAGGTATATGCTATTATTTATGCACTTACTATCATAATATACTTTAAAATTCTAGGGGAAAGTATACATTAAATATACATTCATTAATTACTTAAGTAATTAATGAATTATACCTTAAGTATACAATAAAACATTGTGGTTGTTGAAACTGTTGCATTAGAAAAATAAGGATCTGTTATGAAGTTAAAGGAACTAATATTTAATCATGAAATGTGATTACGTTATATATCAAGATAAATGTATTGGTAGGTTGGTCATTTAACAGTAATTTAACCACTTTTATTACTAGGTAAACCAAATTTACCAGCTAAACTGCTGATGATGGAGAAGACAAGGGAACCCTCAGATGTCATGCCGGGACAGAATCGTCAGTTTCATTCATGCATATCACAAGTTGACTCTGCAAACCCAAGTGCTACTTGCACTACCACTGTGCGTAAAAGTTTACAAGCCGTACATGCATTTATACATGAAGTTATAATATAATGCAAATGACCTCATGTTAATTTTAAATATTAAATGCATGGGATCAATTGTGTGTGCCTTTGATGCCTTTAATGCAATTTCTGCTAGTAGTATTATCATGAACATATGTATACCTCTATAGGGTACATCTGTTCACAGTGTTTAGTAATGTTTATATTACATGACTTATAAGGAGCACACGTATGTTAAATGCATGTATATTGTTGACTTGTTAGGCTCCGATAATAGATGAACCAAAGTTTGATTTCTCGAGCTGGAGTCCACAACCTCATCCAGAAGTACAGGCCCTATTTGTGCAAGCGAGAGGTTCACAGGAATACTCGACTAAACAGTGGCTGGAAAGTGTTGGAAAACTTCGTGCCATAGCGCGCCGCAGGATAGAGAGAAGGAAAGCTGTGTACAGCCAATTTGTCTGTATGTAGATAAATTACTTGCTAGTAGAGAAGAGTTTATTGTGCCCTGTCTTATCTCCTGTAAAATGCTTTATATTCTGACAAAACTATGAATTCCTACTCTGTTTTGTTCATAATATATATTCTCTGTGTGTAACCCTGTCGATCCTGTAATTTCTGGTCGATGACCTTCATTCAATAGACCATGTATTTGAAGTTATAAGCTTGTTTATCTTTCAGCTACTCTAGAAGCTAGAAGACTTAGGATCGCAGCAAGTGCAAATGATTTAGATACAGGTTAGACAATTCAAGTGCAATTAAAGGGACACTTGACCCTATGTTCTTTGCATGTTTTCAGTTAAAATGGGTCAAATTACGGTACATAAAACATTTCATTGTTCAATATTTATTAGCATTTTTTTTAATGTTTTCAAACTAACAGCTGTGTCGTTTGCTTACAACGACGGTGACGCCACTATTAGCCCATCTGCTTTCAAAGTTGTGCGTCGCAACTCCGGCTGCAGGCTACAGACCGAGGGCGTTTCTTATTTAATGATTTAAAAAGTGAGGGATTGCAATATCTTATAAACAACTTTTAGATTCAGTCATAATATGGATTTATTTGTCCTAAAATAAAATTCGGTTAAATAGCAGGTAGGTATAAATATAACTGCACTTTTGTGATTAGCCCTCGGTCTGTAACGTAAAAAATAAATCGGCAAAAGCGCAACTTTGTCAGGGTGGCAGCACAATCGCGGGGTGTCATGACTGCGGCCAAAAATAAAGATTTCAAAACTCACTGTTGCTTTATGACAAATGTGAATGCGCGATTATAGAAATTTGTAGCTATATAATTCTAGTGTATAGTATCCCTTTAATTATAGTAGTAAATAGAAAGGTCAAAGTCCGTAAAAAACAATCAATAATTTTGTTTATATCATATTAACGGAGCAAGCTTGTAAAATAGCAGTAGTAACAACATATGTCCTTGCCTCTATTGATAATAGTGTCACAAATCATAAAGACCTGTATAAATTCAGGCTATCGTGTAATTATAGCATAACGTTTAACTGAATAACTCTAACCTCTCTAATTTGGCTGGATATCTTTCAGTTAAAGAACTCGTAAACTTGCATAAAGTTAGTCCATCACAAGCTGACTTGAAAGGCAGAACTGCTTTACATTTGGCATGCAGCAAAGGTCATACCTCAACCGGTAGGTAAAATGGGACAGTATGTCATAATAATCAGGAGTGAATAAAAAACTTGTTTTTATTAACTTCTGTAATAGTCAATGCAAAGAAAATGTTGACCTTTTAAAATTATGATAACCAATAGCAGTACTATACTGGCTATTTTATAGTTGAGTGTCTACTAAACCATGGCGCTGATGTGAACTGTAAGGACAGTCTCGGGAATACACCACTTCACCTGGCAGCCTGCACTAGCAACATACCTGTGATTACCTTGCTCCTCAAGGCAGGTAAGAGTGCTTTTGTCTTTTTATTTGCCATTGGGTATCTTTATTAACGTTAACTATTCCATGAAGTTAGGGTCTGTTAAATTTCACATTAGTTCCTCATTCATCTTTTCTTTGTTTCTCCTACCACTTATTCTGAAAATGATTTTCAAATTAGCCTTTTCGGCTTGAAAGAAATATTCAATGGTAATAAAGTTATTTTGTAGAATAATTAGGGGTGACACCACATTGTTTGTTTAGGTGCTAGTATTTAAAAATGAACTGCAATGATAGGTAAATCTCGTCGGGTACATTTATGTTTTTACATTTTCGTCGGGTACATTTATGTTTTTACATTTTCGTGCGGCACATTTGGCATTTCCAGCCAATGATCCTTATATGCAGGTTTGGTTGTATGTGT
Source organism: Priapulus caudatus (assembly GCF_000485595.1). Taxonomy (NCBI): domain Eukaryota; kingdom Metazoa; phylum Priapulida; class Priapulimorpha; order Priapulimorphida; family Priapulidae; genus Priapulus; species Priapulus caudatus. The sequence continues at coordinate 126,132 of NW_014577423.1, forward strand.
GCTTATTTTCATTTAGGTGCAGATGTAAAGGTTTTGGACAACAGAGGTTGCTCACCATTGCAGATGGTTCAGTCTCGTTTGTCCATGCTTAGTGCAGATAGAGTTTCCTCATCTGATGAGCTCAGGAATCAGATACATCAGGTAGATTGGCCTTCCTCTTAGGCATGAATTTTATCTAGGGCTATTATGATTTACTCGGGCACATCTTATTAACTTCTTATCGTCATTTCGTGCAACAAGTTTGTTATTCAGTAGTTTCATTCAAAAGTGATAATTGGTTATTTTACTATTTTCAGTTTCTCAGTTTGTTAATCATCTATGTTAGTCGTGCTGAAGCTTCTTATCTCTTGCACAGGCACTGACCATGATGCAAGAGTATATGAAGCTCCGTGGCAGCACATGTCAGATGGACCAGCTGTCTGAACTTTGCAAACGCCTTGCAAATACTACAACTCGGGAACAGGTATGTACCATCCCAGCTCAATGAAATATAATGCTTTGTGATATGTAACAGATCGGCACTGGGAGAGAAGCCTATATTTAATGCTGAGACTACTCAAAGTTAAGACACTAGCATAACTTTCATCATTATCTTCAGCTAAAGTCAGTTTAGATCCTACAGTAACATAGCAGTGTTTATGGTTAATAATATGTGTACACACAAATGAGGTTTTTCCCTTGTTTGAAAGGTGGATGAAGTCAGTGGTCTTCTTGCAAAGTTCACAGCTCTGAATCTTCAAAAGTCATGAATCTATAGCTTGGTCTTAGGCATCAACTTTTTACTGTTAAAATTTAAACTGAGTAACAACAAAGATATCCAGTACATCCGCAAAAACACATTGAATAGTGGTCGGATCTCTGTTGCTGCATGTATGGTTCAAACATCACACGACTATAGGCAGAGTTGGCTGTAACAGAGGTGAAGCATAGAGGCACTGTGACTTGGAGAGTGTATCTTTTGAGACAGCGTATAACAATCTCAGTCGACGCCATTCGTATTTGCTTACGAAAGTACAATCAATAATTATAATATGGCAGGTTACATACATGCAGTAATGATTCTAGAGCCAAACTCTGGTAAGGTCACAGGTAGTCACGGTCAGAAGACTCATCAGCAGTAAAGAGGTCAGGGTCAAAGGTCATATAACAGTGGCTCTAACTTCATTCTAGATATTTTACAGTGGATAAGTTGACAGATCGGGTGAGAACCTCATTTTCAACATTCACCAACAATCAACATTTTTCTTAGAGACCACAGATTTGAGCAGATGTGCTCTGCAGCTCTTAATGAATAGCTTTAACTTTGGTTTATCTCTACAGTCACTGCATTTATGTTGATGTGTAGTTTGCCACATGTGAATTAATGGTTTTGATTTCCTGACTGATATAATACTTATGCACGATACCAATTGTTGGATTAACGATGCATGTGTGTTTCACCACTATTTGTAAATAAATGTCATTTTCACATGTAGTTTATAACTTTTACTGCTCTATACATGTATTTACACTATACATTGTGACATTTATTAGAGCAAGATGGAAACATCTATATTATATACATACATTAAGAATTTAGAATAGAAATCTTGAAGATATTAGAATAAATATTTCATAATACTTTAATAGGATGAGATAGCTTACTCACTATTGCTAGCTGTATGTAAATAGGGATAAATGTAGTTTAGAACATTGTTCAATATTAACTGGTTTCATGCTTCCTGTCTTAATCAGCATCTGCAAGCATTTCAAGAGACCACAAGACTCAAGGTTTCACTTATTTACAATTTTACTATATATTTTAATATAGTGTACATATCATGTAAAGACAGATTCTATGGAAATAAATATCTTACATTTGATAAAATGCACATTTTGATTTTATTTTCATTCCATTTTTTCTTTTAGCAACAAATTATTTTTGTTGGAAAGCATCTCCAATTGTACAATTGAAGTCAATAAAAAAACGGAGTTCACATTCCATAATTTCATAGTACATCATTGACACTATTATGACACCTATACATACATATTTGTGACACTGTAAATGGTATATATAGGTTAGTATATTAAAACACATGAATCTAGTAACAGAAATTACTCAGAAGACAAATTGGGAACTACACAACATGCCTAAAGAGGATTTTAAAACATGGATTGCAGATTGCAAAAAAAAAATATGCAACCAGAGGGCATGAGTATCTACTATGTATATATATATATATATATATATATATATATATATATATATATACATATATATATATATATAATAAACGTTCAAGCAGTAATGCTGTGTATAAAACAGGTGAATTAGGCTTATCGTTCTGCATGAACGGCTGTTGTTTTTGTCCGAAATTACTATGCTCCTAGTAACACCATTTCTCACGAGACTGGCGAATGCCTTGAGGAGGAGCCATCTGTGGAGGCTGACACCTCTAGTGGTAAAACACTGAACGGTTCGAACCTCTGATCATCAGGCAGCATTTCGTTGAGTTCCTGCACACAAAGACTAACAGTTATCCAGAATGTGCACACACAGGGGGGATAATCCTTTTGCAACATAATTTCTCCATCCCATATGCAAACAGCTGGCCAGGTGAAATTGCGTAGAATTACCTGCTCTTGGTTTGAGTCAAAATGAAATATTACATATCAGCCCATTTTATCAGTCCTTATGCGAAAACTAAATTGGGTTGCAATAGGCATAATAACCTCAGTATGGATATTAAATTAAATACGCAGTGGCTACGCGTCCGGTCATCCATTACGAAGCTCAGCACAGATTACCAAATCCACGTCACGATTAGGCCACGTTGAATCGTTGACACGTTGCATCGTTGATTTTACTGGATTTACTATTGCTTAAAAGTTACAAAAACACATTTTTTTGACAAAATACCTAAAGGTAAGTAATGTTATGGGGAAAAACTTAGTGTTCATTTTTTTACTGAATAAATATAGTTGGGTTCACATAAGAAATATATGACTGGACTCGTAGCCTGGGAGCTGGGTGTCCGGTAACCAGACGCATAGCCACGGCCAATTAAATACGAAACATACTTGCAGAAGACCCATAATCTGCTCCATGTGTCGCTGTGATTTATTGAGTGTCAATGCAATATCGTGTACTCTCTGCATCTTTTCAGCATGCTTGGCATATTTTTTCTGTCTGTCCGTAAGCATATTCGTCAGTGTTGATATTGCAAAGTCAATCTGGAATAATACACCGGGAGATGGAATAAAACTTTCAACATTTGTGAGCACATTTTCCATATACAGGAAATCAGCTGCAGCCCTGTTACTAATATAAGATTTACATAATTTAAGTCAATAACTGTGTGTTAATCTGGAATTCTTACTCTCTTGGCATCATTCGGAATAAAATTTAGGCCCTGGCCAAATGGATGGAAATGGTCATTATATAGACGTTTTTAATCAAGCAAACATGCATATGTGACATCTTACACCAGGTATTCTGTTGGATATAACGTTCTGCTCATTCTGCACAACATCTGCGCTCTTCCTCAAGTGCTCCTGATACCGCATACACAGCAGCAGCACCTATACAGAGATAATATACACTACTACACTCTTGTTTTACAAAAAATGAATAGCATTATCTGAAACAAATGTTAGCTTGAGGTCATTGATTTATATTATTATTTTATGAGGAAAGTCATATAATATACAGAAGCATATTAATCCATAATGCCAGAGAAACTACTGTCTACTTACTCTAAAAAAATACAGAGCGATATACAATACACATTTCGGGTGACTTCGTTATATATCCAATATACCTGTCTATAGTCAAGCTTATCCAATGCATCCAGATTGCTAGTAGAGGGAACATTAAGTGCACCTCGCATGATGGGAAGGAACGTTGGATTCTCTTGTAGTGCCATCAAGTCGGGATCAGAAGCTATTGAATGCTGATGGTGTACACCTTCTTTGACCACCACAATGTCCTTGGGAATTGCCCGCTCTCTTATTTTCTGCTGTGGTGAGCCATGCAAGCGATTTCTGCCTTTTGGCTGGTGTTTTGGAGAATCTATACAACACATACACCAAGTAATATGTGCTTTAATGATACACTCAAGCATCTGCACGGGTATACTATTGCTTTGATGAAGAGTAAATGTTTATTGGCAAATGAATCGAATCAATCACACATTTTATTTATAGATAAGATGTAGCTCTATGCTCAAGCCAAAAAACCTCATGAAATTTCCAGCACCTAATGTGGCACAAATTTTGAATTTTATGTAAAATGGTATTTCGGATATTTCTCAATTAGCAATTACCACAATGAGTACTATGAGAGTAAAATTCTTGCCACAAGTTAAGCACAGTATGCAACAAAATTGTGCATCAGGATTTTTCGTTAATTTTCATATTTACCATAAAAATGAAAAAACTGCCTAAAATTAAAGTCGTATGTTTGGATTGAAAATTTATGCAAATAAAGAACCATACCTCATAAAAGATGGCACTTAAAATATCAAACCCTGACACGCTTTTTTACAGCAATGGGTTACCAATGCTGGAGGTGGGGGTGATCGGCTGTATTCAATGCGTGCCAGTATGCACAATACAAGAGGGGCCCGGTCAGGGGTTCGGAGTCGGGTGGCCGCCATGATGGGAGGTAAGAAAGTATACTTGCGCCCAGTATGTATATTGATAATTACCTAAATGAATAAATGAATAAATAAAAAACAAGAGCCGCAGAGCGTCTGGCTCATCGCTGGTGGTCTGTTGCTAACGGTTTAATCGATACGTACAATTTCAGTCGTGGCGTGAGTGACAAGCATTTGTTAGGCGCACGGATATGGCGAGATACGTGCAGTTGCGTACTACATCATTGTTAGACGACGCTCACTATCTCCCCCCCATGGGATTTTTGGTTGTAATTTTATTAACGTGATACTTGTGCTTCACTTTGAATTTTGTCATGAGATTCACGAGCTTGCTATTTTACTGGTCTATCTTATAAAAGATTCAACATATGATGCAGTGGATCTCGCAAGTTTAATTAGAGGGGGCGGGGATCCTTCTCTCCCACCTCCCTCCCGCACTGCGTCCCACCGTCCCTCCCCCTGCCTCCGACTTCACTCCCCTTGCGCTCTCACTTACACCCCCTTACCTCCATCTCCTCCCCCTGCCTTCGACCTCCCTCCGCCTGCCGTCCACCAGTCCCATCCCCTTGCACACCATCTCGCACAGACCGTAATTGTACCCGTTTCCGCCGCTCGCAATACACACCGTATCCACGTTTCGCCCTGTGCCCGGTCTCAATTTACTACTGCTCTCATCTCTCTTATCTAAGACGTTTCGTCTCTCTCTCTTAATCTATAAAAAAAATTAAAACCCAGCGATGATCGCCTGTTTACTGCCGCCCTCACAATAATACTTTCTTCCTATGCCCCTGAGTGTAACCAGTCATAAGAAATCATAATATATAGTGCTCTAGTATTCTATGGTAATAGCTTATGTTCGCGACACTGGTAATGGATACGGCACGGCCATACGCGTGACATGATATAGTTAAGATTCAAGATGAAAACCGTAAATATATATATATTATATGGTAAGCTCGTTATGTATTTATTCGTTTAACAAAGTAGTACATGATGAAACTAAAATCATGAATTTACAACGTAGGCCTATAGTTGCCTCGCGAGATGGCGGCGTGGCAGTGTAATCAATACATCAAGATGGCATCGTCCTGACATCCTACAGTGAGGTACAGGCTAAAATGCCCAAGTAAGTTATATTCAGGCAGGCGATAATTTTGCTCAGGCTTTGAGTTAACCAGGTGCATTTGCAGGTTGGCAGGCAACAGATTGATGATTAGTAAGCGGTGGCCATGTCCCATGGGCTGCGCGCGAGTGTTTTTGGCCGTCATGCGAGGCATTGCACTGATTCATCATCTCAGCCTTCAGGCCGCAGGGCAAGGGTTGCTATAGACGAAACTGCTTTATGAAAAGTCAAGTGATTTAAGGGGAGCGTAAACCTTCGTTCAACCAACATTTGCGGCTTTGCAATTAAACTGCTGCAACTGGTAGCTTCAACATTGACAGCACGTATGCTTCTAATAATAGCAAAAGCAGTTCAGTGCTTTGTTAACAGTCCAACAAAGTCAATGTTTAACGCCCTCCTCTTGAGGGTCAAAAACGTTATCCGACACTTTACTCTTCGCGTACGTGCAGTTGGAAAGCATATTTTCCATGGTCCTTCAATAAAGCCAGTTAAACATGTTAGGTCACCGCTCGAAGAAGCAAAAAAAGTTTTTCAAATGCTTCCGTCAGAGCCGATGTCCTCAGAAAATGTCCTAAAATCTGCCCTGTGCCCGTATTTGGACCTTTGACGCTGTGACGCTCCAATTTCCGGCACAGTGACGGCTTTTTCGCTACCATGATGCTATACACGCGACTATCCGGCTGAGCCTTGGTCGGAGCCGTTAGATTTGTGTGGCGCACTTCCCTGCCACTTCCGTCCGCTATACCTAAAGTTAAGGCGTGGATGTTCCCCCCTTGCTTTTACACCTCTTGACGTTGTTGACCTTTGACCCCGCGCCAGCTTCGACATCCCAACTTCGTTTTCGTGTTACCGCGGCCTCACGTCCCGAATATCGTTGACGCGTAACGTCGCACGCGGTGTGAAGAGATTTGTGCCCAAGCTGTTGACGGACGGCCGACGGACGCTTCGGACTGGTACGGCGGACGGATCGGAGCGGACGGATCAATCGCTGATTCTTACAAGCTGGCTCTGAGCTATGTCAGATGAGGCTTAAAAATAGAGATAATCGGATTCATTTTACTTGACTCATAACTGATAATCACGGTGATATTACCACACATTCACACAAACGTGTGCGCATGACCCAAATACACGCACGCAGGCTCGATGCACAGTGCCTATACAGAACGGTTGCAGGACAAGTCGTAGTGACGTAGGATATGGAATTATCTTAATTCTAGTCATAAACCAACGCACAACGGGTCATTAAACGTACAGCAGGATCACGTGCGATAGGTTATGTGTTAGTAACGAGCGCAAGGCACACCCAGCGAAGGACACCAGGTCCTGCTCTCAACCAGCCCCACCGCCGCCGCGCGTGTACGCGCGCCCGCGGGTGACGCCAACAAAAGAAGGGAAAATATGCGTGAGCGGCAGAGAGAGAAAGGTAATCACCTACACCAAGGCGACACTATGAGATTTTAGTACCTATATGAGCGGACATCACACCTTGATGTCGCGATGCCGACTGATGAAGATCAAAACCAACGACGCCGGCCGACAAAGTGTGAAGCTATGGAAATATGAGAACATGGAATCGGGACTGGCCGCGGTTCCGCACGAGCACCAGAACTCAAGAAGCGTCACAGCCTTCTTACCTTCAGTTATCCATAAAAATTCTGGACGAAGAAGCAGGTTGCACCATCGCGCTGGACGCAACAGAGGCGCTTGACTCCACGCGCTAGGCGATGCATTCCTCCAGTTTGTAAAATACACCGAAGCAGTTCGACAAGGAAGACAGAGCACGGTTCCACGGTGGCTGGACAGCTCCCGACGGCTGTCAGCCCACGAGGTTGGCGCTGATACTCACCTGCGCTGGGATCACCGACGCTCGAGCGTCACTGCATTGGACACCCGCAGGAGACTGCCTGGCGATCTGCAGAACTCCACGCTAGTAGAAGTAAGTGTGACTGGCATTTGTAAAGCCAGGTCGCGCTTGTGCTGTATCGTGGCTGGGTGTATAAGAGTATGCTACTTGTATGTGTTTCCTATAATGTTGATGCTTGGTTTATTAGAGAATAGGTTACCGGGTAGTCAGTTATGTACGTGGCTTATAGCATTTAGATTATACTGTTTGTGGCTTAAGTGCCTATTTGCACACGGTATCTGTTGTACACGAACCTGGTCGCCACTATGACTCACACGTGCCTGTCACACAAGCTCACGAGCTTCCTATAGCAAGTGGAAAACCGTCCGTCAAGGAACTACTAAACTTTTCGGTAAGTTTATTACCCAAACTCAGCACTAACACGCAATACAATAGCGCCACATACTGCCTGTTTTTAACGGTAGTGTTTTTAACCTAGTAGTAGTACTAGTACTAATGACTAGTGTTAGTTACTACTACCAGTCAACTATACAATATTAAGTGCCTACCATACAAAGAGAACACTACGGATCAGAAGAGCTTCGATCAAGGATCGAGGATAGGTGAACTATACCCCCAAAATACTACTATTTGAAAGACCACATGTTCAAGATCGGGGCAAGTGATAGTCGCGCCTCGCGAGCTGTGGCCTTGCCAATGAGAGCGTGTGACGACACAAAGATTTTCCATTGCTCACGTGGACTCAGGGTTAGCAGGGGCGAAGATGACCGACACGGATCGCTGTGTGGTACTGTGAAGACCGAACAACCCAACCCAAGCCATCGGACATTGCCACCCTTACTCGAGGAAAACAATATTCTAACACCATAGAGATGGATGCCACCATCAAACCAAGCCCTCTCCAGAGAGTTCATGTCTGAGTACCTCCCAGTAATGCTGATAGGGTCTATGTCCCCCAGGGTACTGCTGGAACGTACCTGGGTACTAACAGGGGTGTAACCGATATAACCGGTATATCGGTCATATTGCAATATATTTGAATAAACTCGTATATATCGCGAATTACAACTTCCGCGATATCGATATTTTTACGATACGGTTTGGTATAACAACGAAAATAAATTACTTGACACTTGCTTTAATGTCTATATTGTGTAATGGGCTCGAAAATTGAGGGCACTGGCGGTGTATATAATTCGACGAAGCGAGCAATGGCGTGCGCGACGGTGACGCACTACAGTATTAGCCTGGTGAAAGGCCTAGGACGCACTGTGCGATTTTGCTACGCTGGCCGCATTTTTGGCCGCGGGATCGATAAGTCGGTGCCGGGGTGCGCGAGCGTGGGCGGCGGAGCCGGGTCTCGAACGCAGCATTTGGTCGACGGGGGGAGGCGGAAGACGGGGCGGGGGGGGCTGGATGTGGTTGTGCGGTGTCCCATGGAATGTAGCCGCCGATCGCCGGCTGCCGCGTTGAATCGCAGGAGAGGGATGTCCGCGGTGGCGGCGAGGGGTGGACTCAGGGCAGCGACTTGCGTCGTTACGGCGCGGAGCGCTGCAGATGGTCGTTGCCAAGCAGGCACAGGGGCCCTGGGCCCGTTAAAGGCGAATCCAGGTCGAGGACGCGGTTGTTTGGGGCATCGCGGGTGTCCGAGCAGGAGCGTGGTGGAGCGTTGCACAGCGTGACAGTGGTCGCGCGTCGGGAGCTGGTAGGCGCGTTCGTAAATTCGAGATGTGCGAACATGATACCGCTCGGGCAGGGCGTACAGAACTCGCTAGTGTAGTCCATAGCTTAAGCGGGCCACTGCGGCATGGAGCACTGCGGGCCGGGCAGGTGGGGCAGACTGTGTGGCTGCGAGGACACAGAGCACGGCAACTAGGGAGTCTTATATAGCGCTGATGCTCCACGCTGAGTGGCCTGCGCGCGCGCGAGTGTAGGAACAAGCTGAAGCGAAGCAGCCCCACCTGTTTCAGTTTTCAAGTATCCAGAGAAAGCACCCGGATACCAGAGAAGCGCGCCTGAGAGGTGTTGATCCTGGCCCGCTAAAGCGCGAATCTTTGCGCGCGAGTTCCGGCGGCAGAAGGCGCACGAGCGAGCCCGGCGGGAACGTCCTACACGAAAGTATCACGCCGGCGTGCGAGCTTTTGATACCGTGGCGCGCGACATCAAAAGGCCGGCGCACGGATGCAATTGCTGCCAGCGAAACAGTCTGCAAATTTTAGCGGTCTAATTCACTAGTCAAAACAATAGTGCACACGACCGATCGCGGTAAACAGGCCTATAAGCGATGTTTCAACAGTGTCGTCATAGATGCAGGTCACGTGTAATTTGTTATGTGTTGTGGTTGGCAGAAGCAAAAGCGTGCTGCTTGACAATTACAGACTACGACACTAGACAGCACATGTTCTGTAGATAAGCACTGTTTTATGTAGTGGCCAGCCTGTACACGTGCGTGCTGCGTGCGTGCGTGCGATGCCGTGCGTGCGTGCGTGCGTGCGGCACGGTAACACGTGCGTGCAATGCGCTGCGTGCGAACTTACACGCTGGCGTGCGTGCGCGAGCAGTGACAGGGTGCGAGCGTTCCCTGACTAAGCGCGACGCTGGGCTCCGCGCTGTGTATCCTTGCGTCAGGAAGGGCAGCAAGGCGCCGTGAATGCATCGGTCCTGAGCTGTGTATCCTTAGCGTAGAGCCTTCGTGAACCGAGCTCGCGCTACACCCTACGATTGTCCAGCTAGGCAGGGCGGACAAGCCGCCAAGCCAGCTAGAGGAGCAGTGGGGAGAGGTGCGAGCTTCCACCGACTCGAGCCGAAGCTGGCTCTGTGGTTGCTTTGTGGAGCTGGCGCCGCGCAGCTTATATACAGCCGTGGACCACCACTTGGTACAGTCATGGTGACGCCACGTGTGGACCGTGCAGGTGTCCAGTCCAAGTTAAAACTATGGTCAAGGATGTTGCAGCAAGGCTTTCCTTTCAATACCGCTGGCTTTAGCCCACTGTGGCTACGAAACCGTTACGTGCTTCAAGGTTTGAAGTACTTGCTGACGCATGCTAGCTGATAGTGTATGTTGTTACAGCGAGTCGAATTTCGCTACACCATGAAACATGCGTACGACTGTGCGTGCGTGCGTGCGTGTGAACTTACACGGGTGCGTGCAATGCGTGGCGTGCGTCCGTGTGTGTGCGACGTACACGTCGTGCGTGCGGCGCTGTGAAGGTTACACAAATGTGTTGTGCGTGCGTGGCGTGGCGTGCGTGCGTGGTGCAGGTACACGTGTGTGCAATGTGTGCGTGCGTACGTTTCGTTGTGGTGTGTAGGTACACGTGCGTGCTTGCTGGCATGCATGTGGCCCACGTAGACTTGCGTGCGTGCGTGCGTCGCGTGCGTGCGCACGTACACGTGCCGTGCAATGCGTGCGTGCATGAGTGTGTGTGTGCGCGGTACACCGTGCGTGCGGCTGCGTGCGTACGTACACGGTGCGTGCGTGCGCTTGATATCGAACATATCACGCATCTGCTTGCTACCAAGCGCGTAATATGGATAAACAGAAACCATACAGAAAACAAAAACAGACGGGATTGCGACTCGCACACGACATTTCAGCAGTCAGCTAAACTCTGCACGTCGAACATTACTCTGCCTCTATGCGTTCTAGGCTTATCGAGCAATTGGGGGTTTTATGTTATGGAATGATGCCTTGAATACACTGGGGGCGTCATTGAGCGCGTTTGAGGCACGTGAATTTGTAATCAGACAATGGGATTTCGATGCAATGCGTCACCGAGTAACATCGTGAGGTGAGACGATGCCGGTGGGCGTAATCATTGAGGTATTAGGGTTATTCAGTTTTACTTATCAAGTTTTTCGTCGGCGCTTTTCAGATGCCAACAAATTTTCCAACGATGTTACGATGACATGCTTTACCAGCCAAATGCTGTGTCAAGTCAGTCAACTGTTGCCGCCGAATTCAGACTAAGCGAATTCCCCAGTGACATTCCCCTATGTAATTTCCCTGTTTTGTATTTAATCGGCCAGCTAGGGGGGAGCGTGCCGCTACAGGAATTTATAATGACACACTGCGGTGAAAGAGAACGGGCCGGTCCGGCGGGGCACCACTAGATCCAGTATTAGCCCAATTATGGCAGCAGGTGGGTAAATTGTGTATTCCAGCTACGTCAGTGCCTTTCCGAGAGGCGTATTCAGTACAGCGGGTGACATTGTTAACGGCACATGAGCTGCATCTGTCAGGGCGGATAAACATTGCCCGTGCTTCGTGTTTCTCAAGAAAAAAACTGAAAGAAATTTAAATCATGTCATATAATACAATCTATGATGAATATTAAACAGCATACGAAATTGTACTATATCACCCTGGCCATGGTATACATTTCCAATACGTATTTGGGAAAATATTGGCAATACGGTTGTTGTCGTATTTGCAATAATATTGCAATACGGTTTTTGTGCTTCGCAGCAATACTCACCCTGTACTGGGTACCGGTCCGGTATAGCCGGACACGTACCCCTGTCCCTATTTGATATGGTTAGGATTAGGATTAGGGTTAGGGTTTGTTTAAGGGTTAGGTTAGGGAGTAGCGTAAGGCGACTCCCTAGACTCGTTAGTGAGTAAGGCGAGTCGGTACCGGCATAGTTAGCTAGTACGCTAGGGTACGTTTCGGTAATAGCGGGACTGTACCAGGGTAACGTTCCGGCAGTACCCGCCGGGGGACATAGAGCCCTCGTCAGCCCACCGGCATCTACTGATCTAGCCTCAGACTCGGAGCCGTTGTTACCAAAAAACAACAACGGCAGTGGCTGGAGCGGTAGCCGTCGGTGGTCTCCCAAGCCCATTTTTACGGTTACGCGTTAGGGTTAGGCGTAGGGTTAGAGTAGGGTCTAGGGTTAAGGTTTAGTGGTTATGGTTAGGGTTAGGTTTAGGGTTAGGTTAGGGTTTCTAGGCTCATCTAAACTCTCTAAATCGTGAATTTATTTTCCAAGGCGGTTATTTCGAAATCTAGCGGCCAGTCCGGCCGTGGCCATCTTTGTCTGCGTTAAGTATGAACAGCGAAATGGAACATCGCCGTACCCGGTAGCTCGAGACATTTAAGATCGGGCTACCGTACGCGCAGTAGCCACTCGCCATACAAAAGCAATTACTATGAGGAAAGCACCTGGTAGCTAAACGGAGATACACAAGCGTTGGTATTTATAAAATTGTGACCATGACGCAGCTCGTGAAGCAGGAGGATAAATGAATAAAACAACACAACGAAACTACTAAGCGTGCAAATAAGTTTAACGCCATAATTGTAATTATATGGCTGTGTCTCCTGCAACGGTACGTCGCGTGTTTTTTCTCTTAAAGTCACGGTACTGCGGTACTGGACAGCCTGATTGGTTGACTTGTTTTCGGCGATATACATAGGCACATCCAAAATTTCAAATTCAATATCGCAGCAGTGTAACGGTTAGAGCGCTGGCCGCCAAGTATGAATGGTGCGCAGGATCGAATCCCATCCGTTTTCTAATTATTTTCTCCTGTTTCTGTATTTTTTCTATCTTATCTGTTTAACGTTTTTTTTTTCCAATTAACCGCAAATATTTAAATGATTTATTTACAACATTTTAATAACAACAATTAATTTTTACAACAATTAAAATTAAATTTTATTAATTTAAATGAGGGGTTAGGGTTAGGGATTAGGTTAGGGTTAGGGTTAGGGATTAGGGTTAGGGTTAGGGTTAGGGCTTAGGGTTATCGTATATACGTATAAAATCGTAATATATAATATCGTACGCGAAAAGCCAACGGTAGTTATTATTCGCCGATTAGATGGCGCTGGCGATCACACCGTGACTTTAAGAGAAAAAAAATCGCACGTACCGTTGCAGGAGTACACAGCCAAATTATATACCACCAATAGGTCGTCCAACAGTGTAGAATGTGTACGGAATGTCGCCGCTACTGATTGACGAGCACGAAGGAGAAGAACGGTTGCGGTCAGCTCCAGCCGGTGGTTTGGCGGCCCCTGTAGCAGTGCTAGTGCTGTTGTCAGAGCCCATGATTTAATAGCGAGCACAAATTCCGAGAGGTATTTTTGATTATAATATTATTTCGCTTCTGCGCAAATGCCGGTGGACATATTTGTTTATAATTTAATTCACGCGAGATTCGGCGAGAACATAGCCTAAAAGGAGCGACATCTTTCGGACGAAAACGGTCAAAGAACGATTGAACCATCGGCTCAAAATGAATCCAAATATTACTATTAGTATTAGCATTATTTACTTCATGTTATTGACTTTCTGTATGTTTGTTTTGTGTGTGTCAGATGAAGAAGAACCCCAGAGAGTCCCCACGAAGTGTGAAGGTGAAACTGCATCTCATCATTTCCTTGCTCTGCTGAAACTTAATTGATGCCTGACTCACAGCCACAGGCACTTGGGCTGCTCAAGAGGGTCTATGTCCCGGTGCAAATCCACTTTTAGGCACCTTAGGTATCGCAGCGAAGTGATGCCAGCAGATTTTCTGTGTGATCAATCAACTGATGCACATGAAAAAAATAAAAAAAATTTTTCTCCGGTAATATCAAGAATGATCAAAACCCTAACCCTAACCGCTAACCCCAACCCAAACCCTAACCCTAACACTAACAGTAATCACATATCGTGAACACATATTGGTGATCAGTAACACATAACGTGATACCTAAGGAGTAAGGTTTACTTTATGACTTAGGGTTAGGGTTTAGGGTTTTTGCATCTCCTTGATATATGGAAAAAGTTTGTGCATCAGTTGATGATAGCACAAGAAATCTGTGCATCACTATCGTGGATACCTAAGGTGCCAAAGTGGATTTGCGCCCTAGTCCGCCCCGGGGTACTGCCGGAACGTAGCGGGGTACGGTCCGGTATACGGAACGTCCTTGGTACTACTATTATATGCCGAACCGTACCTGGCGGCCTACTCCACTAACGAGTCTAGGAGTCCGCCTGAGCCGACTCCGCTAAAACCTTAACCCCGAAGCTGAACTGCGCTAAGCCTAAGACCTAATCCTAACCGCTAACCATAATCAAGATAGTGAACGCAGGTACGTTCCGGTATACCGAACCGTACCGCAGGGTAGCGGTTCCGGCAGTACCCTGGGGGACATAGACCCTATGAGCGACGCGGAGCGTTTCAAATAAGAATAGGGCTGGTATTATTCTCCGGCAGCCGGAGAAGCAGCGTGAAAACCATCGTAGTTCCGGCTTTGCCGTAGAAGCAGTGGGCTCGAAAATCATTCTCTGTGTTTAAAACCGCATAACCGCTAAACGCCTAGTTTTTATTTCTTGGCTTAGTTCAATATATAGCTACATATGGTTTTCCCCAGGATGAAATTGAAACAGGGGAGGAGGGGAAGGGAAAACTAGGGGGTGCCGGGGCCTGGTCGAATGCACTGGCAGCAAGAACAAGTCCGCACCTGCAGCTACAAACACATACGCATCTATTTTGACTATAATATATAACAAACATTATAAATATATATATATAAAGTAGTCCTACCTCGCATAAGCCCGAATAGCCGAGCGTAGAGCACTTGGCGTCAGCGGCTGAAAAGGTCGTTGGATCGAATGCACATCTGTTTATTTTAACTTATTTCACTGTTTTCTGTATTTTTATCCATTTAACTCTTTTTTTTTTCGCAATTAAACAAATATTTACATGATTTTATTTAACAACATTTATACAACAAATAATTTTTACAACAATTATTATTATTATTTTTAATAGGGTTAGGGTTATGGTGTCAACAATTCAGCCATAAAACAGAAGTTTCAGCAGCGTGATTTGTATCAACCAATGGATTTTGGGAGGTACTGCAGAGCCTAAGCTTGCGTGTCAAGTGGCTGGCTGATAGTATCACAGCATGGGCTAAACGAAGGTAGCAACTAATTCGGGATTATGCTATTCCTGCCATAGTCAGTATGGACGCCATCTATCGGAACAAGAGTGAGAAAGAATGTCCCGGCCAGGATAGGTCAAATGTTATTTGTTTATAAACAATTTTAGTCTGACTGAACCTCTCTCCCTTTCTCTCTCTTCCTCTTTGCTCTCATTCTCTCATCACTCTCGTCCATTCTCTTCTCTTCCTCTCTCTCTCTCTCTCGCCCCCGGCTCCTGTTCCTGCGTCTCTCTCTTCCTCTCTCGTGCTCTCAATCTGCTCTGCAAATAAAAAAAATGTTTGCTGAATATGATGTGTAGCACAACTGGCGTATCTGGCATATCTGCGCCATTAAAAAGGAATAACAAGGGTCACTGCGCACAGGACTGAAATGTTAACGTTTATTAACTGTCTATGGGAGTTAGCAACAGACCTCGAAGCCACTGAGCAGCCGCAGTTCCAGTTCTGCGGCACTTGTTTAGCATTATATTTTATTGAAACGCTTCAAGTGCCTGTGGACTGACTGATGATGGCACAGCCACAGCCTCAGGCACTTGGAACGTCTCAATTAAAAAAAATAATAGTAAAATAAACACGAAATGTATTTACTACAAAGTCTTATAATGTTTCTCTACTCTCTTTCACCTATTTATGGTGTCAGTGTTGCAGGCAGGCTAGCGTGCGCAGCCTAGCTGTGTTGGCGATGAGCATTTGACGCACTTACAGGAAATTGTCGGCTAATAATAGTTGTAGAGCAACATAAGACCTTGGTAGTAAATATATTTCGTATTTATTAGGCTCATC
The DNA here is from genome assembly GCF_000485595.1 of Priapulus caudatus. Taxonomy (NCBI): domain Eukaryota; kingdom Metazoa; phylum Priapulida; class Priapulimorpha; order Priapulimorphida; family Priapulidae; genus Priapulus; species Priapulus caudatus. The sequence goes on from NW_014577423.1 coordinate 142,485, forward strand.
TGACATATGTCAGATGCAGCTGTGTTAGAATCGCTTGATCGTCGTGCCTGCGTGTTGCGTCCGTCACCGTCGTCCGTCGTGCCGTCGTCCGTCACCAGTTTGGGCACAAATCTACGTGCTCGACGTACGCGTCACGATATTCGGGAGCGTGGGGGGGTAATCCGAACAGGAAGTTGGGATGTCGAAGCTGGGGGTCAAGGTCAAGTCAAGAGGTGTAAAAGAGGGGGAACATTCCCTCCTTAACTTAAGGTATAGGGAGGAAATGCGAGAATTGCGAGGCAGCAAATCTAAACCGTCTCGACCTAGGCTCGTGATAGTTGTTTGTATAGCATCCGGTAAAGAAAGCAATCACTGTGTGAAATTGGAGGTCACAGTCAAAGGTCAAGTGGCACAGGGCAGATTTTAGACAATTTCTGAGGACATGGTCTGACGGAGCGATTGAAAAACTTTTTTGTTTCAGCGGTGACCTATCATTTTATGGCTTTATTGAAAAGGACCAAATGAAAGTCTGCTTTCGCACTGAGCGTGGCGATAGAGTAAGTGTCTGATAATCTTTGACCTGCAGAGGAAGGGTTAAACATGGATTTTGTTGACTGTTAACAGCAATGAGTTGGAACTGCTTTTGCTATTAGAGCTCCTCCGCCACCTCGCCCCTTCCCCCTCCCAACGCCCTGCCCCCCGCCCCTTCCACGACACCTTCCCCCACCCCCATCATGCGATATGTGGGGCGTCCTACAATGATGTGTACCGCACTGCGTGTCTGCATATGCTGCGGGCCTAACAAATGTGGTGCTACGCAGCGGAACTTGAAATTTTACGTTTATATCGTAGCAACAGACCTCAGATGAGCCCAGACGCTGGCTGCGGCTCTTTGTTTAGCATTATATTTTATTGAAATGCTGCCAAGTGCCTTGTGGAGTGGACTAGTCTAAGAATAATACTATAGTATTGAGTAATAGAGTTAGAAAATTTAGGCCCCGCCGGTGAGCCAGTCTTGGAGTTCGCAAGGCCTCATTTGCGCAAAATTTTTTTAATTTATTTTATTTGCCAATGTGTTTTATGGTTGTATTGTATTGTTTGTAATTAAAGCCTTTCGTTATTGTTTTTGCCATTGCTGCTGTTAGTGGTGGTATTGTTTATTTAGGTGCAAACCGGGGACATGTGTCAACACTGATGTCCATTATAGCATTTGTGGGTTTTTAACTGCCTGTGTTTTTAGTATGCAAAATCTTGGTCTCTGAAGTGGAGGATAGACTTCATAGGGACTGTCGCGCGACGAACGCGTCTTTTGAGATGGGCCGTTTTGTCAGCAGGCAAAGAAAGGCTGTTAATACAACAAGTCGTATGTAAAAATGTTATTCAAGTAATAACTTTTGCATGTTCCTACAATGTCATGGTGCATTTCTCTTTGAGAGAATAATCAGAATATATTACAATATATACTTGCTGTTATTTCTTCCACGTGAAACAAGACTGATTGAAGTTCTCGGATGAAGTTATGTGACCAGGTACATTCTGTATAAGGTTCATGCAGAGAGGCAGGGAAGTCTAACGATTCACCACTAGGCGCAGAAGTCGGCGAGGGAGAAGTTTCTCTCGCATCAGAGACGGACAAAAATTTATTCGGCGGGTCCTAGACGGAAGACTCAAGGGGCTTACAGCTTAGATGATTCCATTTACACAATTACAATAGCATAGGTGGTGCACTTCGCCATATGGATTAAACCTGGTGTTTGTAAATTATTAGTGTGAATCTCTGTCCTACAACACGCCCTAGTGAACTCGGAATACTTGTCGTATATTTGCGGGACCTTACGCTGTTGAGAAGCAATATGTAACTAGCTTAAATTAACCGCAAAGCTATTTGGTGCACATTTCGCAGCTATCACATAGTAAAGAATATATATAGGTGTCCGGGTATTTGACATTCTAGGGCTTATTAGCACGAATGGATAATAGTGATGACGGTCGGTCAGGTGTTCACGTATACCAATACTTTCCGAGGTGTCCATCACTTCACTTATAGTGGGCAAAGAAGGCTTTGTGATGAGGTACAAGCGTTGGTTGATCATTGCCAGGGATGCAGTATGTGGCACATGTGCCTGCACCGGGATAGCCTGGGAATCTGCAACAAGTGAAGAAAAATGGCTCAAAGAGTGTGCGAGGCGGAGGGCGGGAAGATAGCCGCGGTGCAGGCGAGACACGGTGTACAACGACCAGCGAGAACGCGAGTGTGAGGGGTGTGTGACCGAGACGTGGGGGAGGGAGGGGCGATCAGTGATAGATATTAAACACATCATGCCGTTATTGTGCTTACTTAATTTAATGCTTTCGGTCTTATAATTTATATGTCCCATCAGGTATGCTGCACTAATCTGCGCTCGGTTTTCTTGGCAACAAAACGTTATAGCTCTGTTAATAATATCGAATTAGCCTTTCAAACTAACTGACCTTAACTCGATTACATAGTAATCTTTAGTCGGCGTAGTGGTGTAGTGAAAGAAGTGTTTAGCTCTAGAAGAGGGGTTTTTGGTAGAGCTCTTCTATAGCATATGTTATTCGTATTATTAGTGTGAAGGCTTACTGGAGCAAGAGGAGTAATGAGGAGGACGATAGAGAATTGTTTTTCTAACCATAATGATTGAAAGCCTCACTCACCAAGTTCTCTCTCAGTCTCCTCAGAAAGTGTTAGGCGGCAATTTTACAATTATATGAACAGACGGGAGAAACTCAACATGTTAAGGCGCGGGATAACTTAACATTATTGGGAATTACCTGGGAATTCGACGATTCAGTAATATGATTGGTGCGTGGCGATGAATTTAGGAGATAAGGCGAGAGGGGTCAAAAGATGTAAGAGCTAGCTTAACTATAAATAGGGTTTACTACATGAGTTATGCGTAGTCCAGCAGGTAGGTTAGTTCTATGCTAAGTTATGGTTGGTAGCTGTAGAAAGTAACCTTCCATACCGCATTCAACTTTCAAGTTAAAACTGATACCAAAGTTCATTACTTCACTACACTGTGGCGCCATCTACACTGCACAGGGTGGCGGGGTGATTGTTGGGTATTTTCTTTGTAGGATGTTTTCTGAGACAACTAACGGATGAGAAATCAAGTGAGATACTCCAGCTAAACGCGAAGTCAAATACGAAAGGAAGGCATAAGAAAAGGTGATCGATGGAAAGAAATGGTCTAAAAGATGAGTTATGATGGTAACATCAAATAATTACATAATTGCGCCTTCTTGTAGGGCATCTTCTTATCCATTCTTTATATAAATTATTCGGGTCTTTATAAAGTGGAATATTGTATTTTAGTTGAACGCTGATTTTGCCTAATGTGATATGTCATATGCAGGAAAATAAAATTCATAAGTATGTGAAAATCTAATTAAGGAGATATTCCTGTAAAATGTTATTTCTAATTCGTAACGATAAATGTAGCAGGCACATGGGTGTTCTTCATAGTTATTTTTTCACATGTCTCCAGATGGTTTTTTTATAATAAGGGAAATGGTTTTGAGGCATATTTCAGCTCGTCTTATTGGTAACTGTAAAATGTACAGTCAATGGTTGTCTCCTATAGTTTATTTCTTACTCAAATGTCCTCGAGCTGGGGTTTTTTGTTATAAGGGGAAATAGTTTTTGATCGTTTTGCAGCTCTCTTTATTATTTAAAATGAAATTGATGCTATCTAACTAGGACTTCTTGGCATTCATCATTAGTGATGGCAATTCAGATAGTAATATATTGGGTCATTATTTATCATATTCAGTTGATAATGATAATGCCGATGAATTTGATTAATTGAATTTTATTTTTACTGGTTCAATTATCAGGATTCAATTGAGAAATGTTTATATTTAGGAACTGTGCAATGAACTCCAGGGAAGCATTTTTAGCTCAACCTTGAATCGTCAGCTGAGGCTTATTTGCCATGGGTCGTTGTTCCGTCCGTCCGTCCCCGTCAACATTTGGCTTCGGTCAAACGATAACTCAGGAACTGCTTTGACCCACATGTTTGAAATTGGGTGTAGTTGTATACTGCTATCTCGCTATATTAAACGTCCTATTTGGAGGCAACGCAGTTGCCTTACTTTCGAGCCAGGCGATTTTTTTGGCAAAAATGGGTAATTGGCATTGAGTCCAGTTCAGGTTCAACAGGATTTTTGGCTGCATTTTTGGTATGTGTAATGAATAAGGGGCTAGGGGTTTTGATATTTAAAAAAAATATGGCAAAATTAGGTAGGGTTTGGCAATTATATAGGGCATATGTATATAACACAAACAGTTGTGGTGTCACACTCGTGCCTGTTCGTTTTACAGATTTTCATTGACAATATCTTTAATGGGCAACAATGGGTATTTCCCTCTCCACCTGCAAAAAACGTTTATTAGAGTAAAGTTTCAACAAACATGTTCGGAAGCCAGCGATATAACCTATTTCTTTCAAACGGCGCAATCGCTACAAAGCGGGTATAGCGCCATCTAAATGGTCAGCAAATTGTGATTCATTTTGGTTTATAAATTATTAATTGCGATATAGCAGATGGCACATCGTTTCTATAATGTAGCGTCGATGTTGTTTGCTCAATTAAAACTGACTTCTCTTACTCACGTGCATTTTTGTGTCCTTTTTAGACTCATCTGACATAGTCAGATGCAGCTTGAGAATCGCATGATCCGTCGTTCCGTTTCGTGCGAACGTTCCGTCACCGTTCGTGCGAGCGCCGTCCGTGCGTCCGTCAGCAGTTGGGCACAATCTAAACGGCTCGACGTATGGGTCACGATATTCGGGACGTGGGAGGTAATCCGAAACGAGTTGGAGAATGTTCGAAGCTGGGGGTCAAAGGTCAAAAGATCAAGAGGTGTAAAAAGAAGGGCGAACAATTCCCTCCTTAAACTAAGGTATAGGGAGGAAAGTGCAGAATTGCGGCACAAATCTATAACGACTCGACCTAGGCTAGTGATAGTCGGTGTATAGCCATCATGGTAGAAATCCATCACTGTGCCGAATTGGAGAGTCACCAGTCAAAGGTCCAATGGGGCACAGGGCAAGATTAGACATTTTCTGAGGACATGGTTGAGCCGGAGGCGATATTGGAAAACTTTTTTTGTTTCAGTGGTGCCCTACGGCATTTTATTGGCTTTATTGAAAGCGACATGAATGTGCTTTCCAGCTGACGGGGCGAAGAGTAAGTGTCTGATAAGCCTTTTGACGCTTCAAGAGAAGGTTAAACATGGATTTGTTGACTGTTACAAAGAGTGAACTGCTTTGCTTATTAGAGGCCCCCTCCCCCCACCTCCCCATTCCCCTTCCCCCACCCCTGCCCCCCGCTCCCATTCTCCCATCTCGCCACCCCTCTCCCCCCCACCCTCGCATCTGCGATAGTTGGGGCGTGTCCGTAACAATGATGTGTAAGGCAACTGCGTGTCTTGCATATCTGCGCTCTAACAAATGTGGTACTACGCACGACTGAAAATTTTAGCGTTTATTAATCGTAGCAACAGACCTCAATGACGCAGACGGGCTCTGCGGCCTCTGTTTGTGGTGAGCTACAGTGTGCATTGACAGTTTTCATTATTTAATGAAATAAAGCTGCATTGTTGCTGGCAGCATCCTCAGGTTTATCATCTGTTTTGTGATATCTCGAAGAACATAAATTTTAGAATGTCAGGTCATTGTGAAAATAAGACTCCATTCTAAATTTTGATGTGGAAATGTCAATTATACAAAACTCAGAAGAGTCAGGTTGCAGTTGCTGTACAGTGCCATGGTAGGCATGGACCTCCATTTTAACACCTGTGCTTGTTTAGCATTGTATGTATGGTGTTATATTATTTTATTGAAATATCGGCAAAATGGCCAACTTCGATAATATCAGTGAAAGCTGAAGCGTAGCTCTGGTGAACTTTGACCCAAAAGATTTTAGCTAAAATGTCAATATACACTGAAGGAAGGACGCTGCTGGTGTCCATATCTTGGGAGAAAATTAGTGCCTTAGTAGAAAAATAACGCTCAAGTTTTGTGATAGTGGGTAGTTACAGTACCCAGCAGTAAATAGCAATGTTAGCAGTTAGGTGCAAAAGAACACTTACACTTGTAATGTGTAAATTGTGATGTGGCACATGTTTATTCTCATCGCGTAGGCCAGCCAAATGCAGGGTTTTTCTCTGGGGTGCTGTTAATATATTTTCTAAATTGCTTCCTAAATTTCAAAATTTAGTAAAAGTTGAGTTGACACAAAATTTAGAGCAATAGCCGCTGCCCTGCTTTAATTCATTTTACGTGCTGCCATATAGTATGTGTATAATTATTTTCAAGTTCTGTCAGTAGGCCATCCTTGTTTTCTCAAGTGAGTGATTTTACATTGATTAGATTTGCTGAGCTCGCCCCACTAGAGCATGCGTGACAATTGATCGGAAGTGCCAAGATCCTTCTAACTATCTAGCAATCGCGAAAATATGAAACCACATGGCGCCACTTCATCTGCTGTGCTATTTCGAATCGTGCAATCTTAAGTAGCAGACGACCAATTATTGTCAACATTTATTTGCACAGAAGCAGTGAATGCTTGATTCAATAACATTAAGTAAATGTTTTTTCCTTAGGGTATTTGGCTTCGCATGATCAATAAAGTTGTTAGCTTGTTCTGTACATCAGTAAAAACCGAGTGGGGGCATAATATTATGTGGCTATGCCGTGGCATCACCGTGCTTTCTTGATAGGGTTCGCTAACAACCGTTGAGGCAGAAGGTGAGGCTTATTGCTTGAACGACATTTATTGCTAGTAATGACACCTATTGTGTATTGTATTTTTTAGCTCACCATTGACATTCGTCAAAGATGAGCTATTGCCATGGTCGTCGTCCGTCGCACGTCCGTCGGTCCGTCCGTCCTCCGTGCAACATTTGGCTACGGTCAACGATAACTCGGAACCGTTGACTGCACATGTTTTGAAAATTGGGTATAGTTGATTACTGTATGGCTCGCCATATTTTTAACCGTCCTATTTTGGAGACGCCAGTCGACGTACTTTCGAGGCCACAGCAATTTTCTTGGCAAAATATGGAATTGCATTGTCCAGTTCAGAGTTCAACGGATTTTGATATTAAAAAAAAAAAGGAAAATTAGGTAGGTTTGCAATTAATAAATAGCACTATTGTGTTTATTAGACATGCAAGATTAACAGTCTGAGGTGTCACATCTCGTCTGGTTCGTTTTAGCAAAGATTTCATTGACAATATTTTTAATGCAAATTGGTATTTCTTCCACCCCTGCCGATAAACGTTTATATTAGAGTAAAGTTTTACAAAACATGTCGGAACGGGTGCAGCAAAACCTATTTCGATTCCGATCGCCTTGGCAACTTGGTAGCCGAAGTGTGACGTCACGGTGGCATGACAACGAACGCCACATGGTTCTAAACAACCCACTGCTCCATAGCATTAACTGCCGTGAAAATGTTGTGCCTCACGTAAGAACACCCGAGGTGTGTGTGCTGCAGACAGCGGTAAGCATCGTAGCAAGTCGATCTTAACAATGTATTTTAAGTTATTAATTTTATTTTTTATTTTATGATTATGATTGTTTGTTTTCGTTTGCTTTCACTTCCATCCTTTTGAATTTATAAAAAGCTGCAATAATGACTCTCAGAATGATGGTTAGAATCGGGTACAAAACACGACCATTTTCACGCAGTTAATTGTTACCAGAGGAACATATGATTGTTTAGAACCCAGTGGGTTCGTTGGTCATGCCACCGGTGACGTCCATGCATTTGAGCTTCTATGCGCTAAGTAAGCATCAGAGCGGGTATAGCGCCATCTACGCGTCAGCAAATTGTGATATCATTTTGGTTCTATACAATTATTATTGCGATAATACAGATGGCGTTATCTTACGGTTGTGTGTTTATTCGCTCTATGAAAATCCTCTCATGCAACATTAATCTTTGTACAATAAGTTGTTGTTATTGTGCAGGTGATATTCGACCATTGTCCGTGTAGTAGCAGCACGTGGAATAGCGTATCCCTCGTCATCTACACGATTACACATCGGGAGCTCCGCTTTTAGGCAAGTGGTAAATCTGAATATTATAAGACGTTAAATGGCGACGAATCATTTTAGGTTTACCGCCATCACTCGCCACATCTCAGACTTCCACATCTCAAACATTATTTTTCACTATAAAAAAAATATATAGCAATAATTATCAAAGTAATATAAATGGGCGTTTACCCTAACCTACCATATATAGCTGCTTCGTTTCTATAAATAGTACGTCGACTGTTGCTGCAATTAAAACTGACTTCTTCTCACTCACTCCATTTGTGTCCTTTTTGTGATGAGCTACAGAAGTTGACAACTTTCATTTACAATGGCATGTGGCAGTACGATTTTTATTGCATAGTGGTGGCTAGAGCTTCGTGGTGGCTAATCATTTAGGCTTGATGCAGGCATACCGTTTCATCCGGCTACACTCAAGAGAACCAAACCAAATGGAAACCAATGATCATGCATCTCAATGAGCACTGTGCAATTTTTTATACCCT
>NW_014577423.1:151066-157229 GCF_000485595.1 Priapulus caudatus
TTGTTTATAATATTAAATTTTCGGCGTTCTGCGCAGTGGCGGTGATCATAGTTGTTTATAGATGTTAAAAATCTCGCTAGATTCCGTCGAGAACATAGCCTAAAAGGCGACACCTTCTCGGACGAAACGGTCAAAGAAACGAATTGAACGCACGCTCAAATGAATCCAAATATATAGCATTATTTACTCATGTTATTCGACTTTCTATCTGTTGTTTTGTGTTGTTCAGATGAAAGAACCTCCAGAGAGTCCCTCCACGAAGTGTGAAGGTAAACTGCATCATATTTCCTTGCTCTGGCTTGAAACTGAAACGGATGTGTTGTGTTGTGTGTTGAGTAACTGGACAGATCGGCTAGCGGACAGGGCGGTCATACTACTGTTAGCCGGTGTCATGCGCGATTAGGGTTTCAGGGGTTAGGTGTTAGGGCTTAGGGTTGGATTCAAGGTTGGGTGAGGTTAATCTAAGGTTAGGTTAGGGTAAAATTAAAATCTCAAGTATGCAAATGTACTTGTACCATGGTTTGTAGTTCCATAACTCGCCGCTAGGGTGAACGCGCATCGAACATACGGGAAGACGCCCCGTCTTCTAGCCCTAAATGTAACCTGACTGCACCAGCGCACAGCTAGCTGCGAGTACTAATAGCTCTCGCGATCCCTGCCGCAGGGCCTAAGCACATTCTGCCATAGATGTAATGCTAAGCAACATGGTCCCTTATGTGCACCAACGAACTTTATCAACCCAAAACGTAAAAATGATCGGGTGCTTTTCTTAACACTTATCTATCAACATGGACATCTCACCTATCTTTTTGAACACTTCCACAACTTTACACCAGGTATTTATGCTGTTATTCCTCAAAGTCTTAGCACTACTGGTGTTTTGTTTTCAAATGCGGATGCTCTGCTTATGTGTGCACGCGTGACTCTTCAGTGCTAAGACTTTAATAATTTAAACGTGGCGCAACGATTGAAACGGGGGGGGGGGAGTTTTCCCAAACGGGTCCGGCTTGCCGGGGAAATAATCACTTCATAAAAATATAATGTGTGTACTATATATAAATTTAGGAAGGGACTATTCGCACTTATAGTTATAATTAAGTAGGGCCAGTGCTGAATTTTTCCCTTGGCCACACTTATTTTGATTACGTGCGAATAATGCTGAATTTTTCCCTTCGCCACACGTTGCGTATGTCGTTATACACCATAGATTAATTTTAATAGGGTAATCGTAAAAAGGACTCGGGATGACCAATTTGGGGGGTCAAGGGTCAAAGGTCAAGATGTGTCAATGGAGGGGGAATACTTTCCCCTTAACTTAAGGTATAGGAGGAAATACGGAATTGCGGCACAAGTCTGAACGGCTCGACCTATGCTCTTAATATTTGGTGTATAGTGTGATTGGCAGGAAACCCATCACCAGTGCGAAATTGGAGGTCAAGGGGCAGTGGGGGAAAGGTCAGATATCAGACATTTTCTGAGGACATGGCCTAATGGACAGAGTGAAAAACTTTTTTGTTTCAGCGCTGACCTACCATTTTTTATCACTTTATTGAAAGGACCATGACATGTGCTTTCCACTGACGTGTGAAGAGTAAGTGTCTGATAACCTTTTGACCCTCAAGAAGAGGGTTAAACATGGATTTGTTGACTGTTAACCCTTCTAGAGGCAGAGCGACATTAATGTCGCCTCCCGTAGAATGGGCAGAATGACATAAATGTCGTTTTTTACCAAAACCATTTCTAACAGCCTCTCTGATTGGCTAAAGCCTAGATTTCAATGTTTAGTTGGTCTGGTTATCACGAGAGGGCTGTGATGTTTACGAAACGGCACACTTTAGGCTGATTGACATGTATGTAGTGCGGGGCTAAGATTGTCGTAGACATCTTTAAGCGAGAAACAAACACTTGAGTTTAGCTGTAGTGAGACTTTAATATAAATCATGGCGGCAGCAACGACAACAACCACGACAACTGCGCATGCGCGCTACATCTATAATGATCATGACGGAAATCGGCAATGCGGAAACGGAAACGGTACATATTTATCATTCCTCCCCCCTTAGGTTGAAACTTGCAGTTACAGCATATGGACAAAAAAATAGATATTTAACCTGGAAAAAAAAAAAATATATATTTTACGGAATCTTCATATAGAAAAATGCAAACAAAAAATCACCCAAGGGGTAATATTTCCAGGAAATGTCACTGGATCATATGCAACTTCGTAGAAAAATGCACAATAAAGTCACTAATGTCATGAGTTATGGGAATTTTCGCAGTGACCATACTGTCATTATACGGTTCACATTCGTGTTACATGGACAGCGCCTGGCATGCACCCAAAACAAAACTACAACTACCGCGTAAATGTTGGGCAGCGCACGGCGTGCACCCTAAACGAGACACACAGCTTATAGGTTTAACCGGTCAGGCGGCGCCTATTAACGCGGTACTAGATCTTCGCACAGTGGGGGCTTGCGCCGGTCTCGGGGAGTCGCGAACCGTTGTTGCCTCTCCTGGTGATACTATGCTCCGGGTCAACAACAGGCGGGCTATCGACTGCTGGGGTACTACTGAGTGTCGGGGCGTGCAGTGCCCGATGCATACGACGGTTGTTCGCAATTATTCTTCTACAAGTGCATTCGTCATCGTCGCGGATCGGGCGGTGTCCAGGTGATTCGCAGCGTGGACGTCTTCCACAGTCGACCAATAACTGGCAACCTCACGTGACAGTCAGGGGAACACCATCTGTCCTTCTAGACCCCAGCCAACCACTTCGGCGTTCCTGAAAATGCACGGCCAGCCGGCAAACGCTATCGCATCGGCGGGAAGCACGCGCGTGACTCGAGTGGCGGATGTGCGTCTGGCAACGTTCCTATCCTGTCGCTTCAAAACACTGCTCTCTAGCGACGGACGGATCATGTCCCTAATCGTGAACGTTGGATCGGAGTCTGGAAAATGAGGACTCGCGGGGCTCTCACCAGTCGTGGATCTGTGGGTGACGCGGAGTGTAGCCCGAAACAGGACAATCCGATCTTCCAGTTCGCGTGGTTTTCTCCAACCCCTGCCTCACATGTCTCTACAGCACGCATCTCCAGACCATTTAGCTACCAGGATCGATATGTGACACGGTAGCTATGTCTGACACCATTCTTTGCCAATTCTCGCAGAACGCGCACTAAACTCTCTTCACTATAAAGCAATGAGCCATGTCCGTAGACAAGCGTGTTGGGGCTAACCAGGAAAAATCACGAAAGCTGTCGCATATTGGTGATCGTGACATGCTGGTTGTCGCGAGTGTACACATGCGCGCGATGATCTTGCTGTGTGCATCAACCAAGGATCAGATCATCTTGGCGCGCTCGAACGTCCATAGCGTAATAACGACATGTACGCAGTGCCAGGCGCGACGCCGCCACTCCAGGGGAGCGGTGGGCGTAGGGGCAAACTTGTTGTGTATTTCTGACACATATCTCATCAATCCCTGACACAGTTCTCAACATCCTGATCGACTCCCGGCCACCGCATAGAAACTGCGGCGAGGCCTTCAATCCTCACGATGCGCGATGTGCTAGGTGCACGTCGCGTAGCAATGCACGCGACCCTTGGAGGATCACTACTCCCATGGCTCCCAACAACAACATCCTTGCTCTAAAGCGATAATCTGCCATAACGTCGGGTGTAGACGGGCGAAGCTCCATCAGGTGCCTGTTCGGTGTGCAAACCCGACTTCCAGTGCAGCCTTGACTCGGGCTAACAGGATCCCTCACAGTCCACTGCGGCAACCGAACTGGGCTGGCAGTTAATCGGGCGACTCATCTAAGGTTTGAAACACTAAGACTACTTCCTCTGGAACGGGTACCGGAGCCGGTGCGGCTGGTAGAGGGAGACGACTGAGTCCGTCAGCGTGGCTGATCTGATTTCCCGGCTGGTACTCAAGCCGGTACTCGTAATTACTCAGCGTAAGGGCCCAGCGCTGGATCCCTAGCACTGGCCATCGGAGAGATTACGCGGGTCTTCCTTCAGCAGACCTAACAGGGGTTTGTGGTCTGTTTGCACAACAAAAGAACGTCCGAACAGGTATTTATGGAACTTTGTGATGCCAAACACAAGAGCTAAACCTTCACGGTCGATATGGGCATAGTTCTTCTCGGCCGCTGTCAGAGTTCTGGACGCGAACGCGACAGGTCGGACACTTCCGTCAGACATCTTGTGTGATAAACACTCCCACCCATATGAGACGCGTCACTCGTCACGATGATGGGACGAGCTGGGTCGAAGTGGACCAGCAGTTGAGACGATATGATGAGCTCTTTCGACTGTTCAAAAACCCTCGCGCTGGCCGAGTGGATCCCACAGCTCCACTCTGGCACTATTGAGTCTCTTTCAGGAGGCACTCGTGTAGGGGAGCGAGTAACGATGAGAGGTTCCGTAGAAATGGTGATAGAAGTGAATGAGACCGAGTAACTTCGGAGTTCGGTGGCATCTGCGGGCACTGAGCCTCACGATCGCTTTTACCTTCTCTGCGGTGGGGTGTATGCCTTCACTATCTATCACATGACCAAGGTATGTCACTGACTTCTTGTAGAATTCACACTTCTCTTTCTTCAAAACGCACGCCAGCCTCTTGTAGCCGGCTCATCACTGTGTGCAAATTCGCTCATGCTCCTGTGCCGTCTTCCCGTGACCAAGACATCATCAAGGTAAACGACTGTCATCGGTATTCCTTGTAGGAGTTGTTCCATGGTACGCTGAAAATACCAGGAGCAGAGGAAACACCAAAACAAAGACGCTGTAGCGATAGAGTCCTTGTGTGTGTTTATAGTCGACAAAGCTTGGGAATCATCATCTAGACGATTTGTGATACGCGTGGCTGAGATCGAGCTTACTGTAGATCTGTCCACCTGAGAGTTGGGCATATAAGTCACTAATGTTCGGGATAGGGTATTGGTCCACTTCACTGCCTGATTTATTGTCACTTTATAATCACCACAGATCCGATACTTCATCGACTTCAAAAATCGGCACCATGGGCGCAGCCCACTCAGAGAACTCTACCGGTTCTATCACGTGGCTCGTTGAAGCGGTCGAGCTCCGCTCGACTTTGGCGCGAAAAGCAAGCGGCACGGGGCGCGCCTTGCAATACACAGGACGGACGGATTCATCCACGTAAAACTTCGCGGTGACACCTTTAATCGTACCGACTCCGTCCTCGAACAGCGACTGGTATGGTGACAAAAAATCCTTCGGGGTATCCTGCGAGATATCCAGTTTGTGGACACGGGTCCAATCGAGACGGATCGCCTCAAGCCAGTCACGGCCGAGCAGATTGGGACCCTCACCAGGCACGACTAACGCAGAGAGTTGACGCTCACATTGCTCGGTCCGCGGCACACTTCGAACATGACACATGACGCAAGGCTGGCAACAATGCACCGGTGTCGCTCCGAATACGTGCGTAGCTTCGGGAGATCATTGGATTTGAGTTTCAGACGCGGTACGCGCTGGCGTGAAAGACAACAAAGAAACAAAAGCCAACAAAATCCAACAGCTACCCACGAGCGTCACTGGAAATCAACGTTTGAGGCGCCGGTGTCCGATCACCAATCTTGACGGAACACTTCCACTCAAATCTCACACACATAAGGATTACACGCTCGCCTCGAGACAAGTCGGTGTGTACATCACCAGGGTGTACTGCAAACATCAACTACTAAACGGTGCACCACACACTCATGGGGGGAAGCGCCTAGCCCCACATAATCGCCTACTGTCGAGCTGTCCGCTCTATTCACACATTCGGCCATAGGTTTTGCTGTGACATTTATAGCACTACACGACTGCCAGACGCGGCAATTGCCACGTCACGCGACCAGCGGCCGCCTCCACATATCACTAGATGACACTGGAGTGAATGCGAAACGCTGTGGACTGCCGACTCTGATGGTGTGACTGCGGCTGGTTCCGGGTGGGCGTGTTGTGCTGCTGCGGGCGCTGTGCGAGCCCTCTGCCTCTCCTGGTGGTGAAACTCGCGGCGACGGTTGGGTGTCGAACTCCATCGACAAGTCTCATCACATTACACAGCAGCCGCCGGAGCCGTAGCGATGCCTGCGAATGATCGCCGTGTTGACTCAAACCGTCTCGAGTATGACCACTAGTTGAG
>NW_014577423.1:157254-162423 GCF_000485595.1 Priapulus caudatus
GGGGCAAAATACCTGGTGAGTTTCGTTTTCACTGCAGCATAATCATCATCTTCCAGGACACCCACAGAATCCGCCAATTCAAAAACATCTTCCCCTGCGTAGTGCAGAAGCATGGCCCTCTGTCTACCACCATCCGTAATGTCTCTTGCCACCAGAAAATTATTAAGGCGTCGGACCCACCTTTCCCACCTCGTACTGACGTTGTCAGAAGGGTTGAGGGAGAATGGCGCGAGTCCTTCGTGCTCCATGGCGTGACCTAGGAGCGAACTAAACTGTCAAACACTTCAAATTCTGGGGCTGGAATCACCGGAATCATACACAGATACGTAGCTTTATCCTCGTCGCCAGTTGACATGTATGTAGTGCGGGGCTAAGATTGTCGTAGACATCTTTAAGCGAGAAACAAACACTTGAGTTTAGCTGTAGTGAGATTTTAATATAAATCATGGCGGCAGCAACGACAACAACCACGACAACTGCGCATGCGCGCTACATCTATAATGATCATGACGGAAATCGGCAATGCGGAAACGGAAACGGTACATATTTATCACTGATATCATGGTAAATGTTTATTGAATCACCAAATTGACAAGGTTATAGACCCGGAAGTAAAAAACTTGTTTCAAGATTGCGACCTCCAGTAAATCACCACATCGTTCTGTGCGAAATAGGCCCCGTTTGTTCAATATACAGCAAATTGTGAGACTTCTATCTGATTCTGATGATGAAGAGGAGGTTGTAGATAGTGGTAGTGACCTAGATCCCAATGATTTCCCTGGTTCTGACTCAGAATCGGGTAATGAAAGTGAAAATGATGATGTGCATGCTTGACTATAGTGTTGGACTATGCAAGACATGCTTCCCACAATATCATAAGTAAGGTAGGAAAATTCACTTTTTCTACTCTTATTGACACTTACAGTGTACTCATGTATAATCATAATGATTTTACCACGATTTCAGCCACAAATAATGCCCTAGAGAAGTTTAAATCAAAGTTACCCATTTTTAGGTAAAATTTGGGAATTAATTCGCCAAAATCACAATGTATTTGGGCAAAAACCTGCCTCTAAAAGGGTTAACAAAGGACTGAACTGTGTTTGATGGTACTTGTGTGATTGTGGAAGACTTAAATTTCACAGTGAAATTCTGCATGCAAAACTTACTTGAACATCGTTTATGCGCCTTAAATCATATATGAACTTCATTCTCTATATGAGATTCTGTACACGTGTTGGGAATACAATGTCAATAGCACTTACGCAAACGTCTGTTTTTGATTAAGGCCAACTATAAATAGTCCTACCTCGCATAAGCCCGAATAGCCGAACGCGTAGAGCACTGGCATCACGGCTGAAAGGTCGTTGGATCGAATCACATCTGTTTTTTAATTATTTTCCTGTTTTCTGTATTTTTATCCATTTAACTCTTTTTTTCCAATTAACACAAATATTTACATGATTTATTTACAACAATTTAATAACAACAAATAATTTTTACAACAATTACATTATTATTATTTTTAATAGGGTTAGGGTTAGGGTCACAATGCACCATAAAACAGAAGTTTCAGGCACGTGATTTGTATCAACCAATGGGATTTGGGAGGTATGCAGGCCCTAGCTGCGTGTCAAGTGGCTGGCTGATAGTATCACAGCATGGGCTAAACGAAGGTAGCAACTAATTCGGATTATCTATTCCCTGCACATAGTCAGTATGCACGCCATCTATCGGAACAGAGTGAGAAGAATGTCCCGGCAGGATAGGTCAAATGTTATTTGTTTATAAACAATTTAGTCTGACTGACTCTCTCCCTTTCTCTCTCTCTCTTTCTCTCTCTCTCTCTCTCTTTCTCTCTCTTTTCTCTCTTCTCGCGTCGCCCCCTCTCGTCTCGTCTCTCGTCTTGCTCATCTCTCCGCAATAAAAAAAAAATGTTTGCTGAAATAGATGCTGTACACGGGACTGGGATGGATCTGCATAATCTGCGGCCTAACAAACGGTGTACACTGCGCACGGCACTCGAATGTTACGATTTTAACGTAGCACAGACCGTCGGATGAGCCAGGTCACTCTGGCGGCACCGGTGTTTTGCATTACTCATTTTATAATGCACCGCTCCAAAGGCTGTGGACTGGACTGCATTGGTGGCACACGGTAGCCACAGCGACAGGCATTGGGAACGGCTCAATTAAAAAAAATAATAGTAAATAAACACGAAATGTATTTACTACCAAAGTCTTAATGTTTCTCTACTCTCTTTCACCTATTTATGTGTCAGTGTGCAGCAGCTAGCGTGCGGCAGCCAGCGTGTGTTGCAGATGAGCATTTGGACGGCACTTACAGGAAATTGTCGGCAATAATAGGTTGTAGAGAAACATTAAGACTTTGGTAGTAAATATATTTCGTATTTATTTAGCATTATATTTTATTGAAACGCTCCAAGTACCTGTGGAGTGACTAGTCTAGAATAATACTAATAGTATTGAGTAATAGAGTTAGAAATTTAGCCCCCGGGGACCAGTCTGAGTTCCAGGCCTCATTTGCGCAAATTTTTTGAAATTTATTTTATTTGCCAATGTGTTTATGGTTGTATTGTTATTGTTTGTATTTAAAGCTTTCGTTATTGCTTTTGCCATTGCTGCTGTTAGTGGTGGTATTGTTATTTAGGTGCAAACGGGGACATGTGTCAACCTGATGTCATTATAGCAGTGGGTTTTTTTGCTGTGTTTTAGTATGCAAAATCTTGGTCTCTGAAGTGGAGGATAGACTTCATAGGACCTCGTCCCACGACCGTCTTGAGATGGGCCGTTTTGGTCAGCAGCAAAAGAAAGCTGTAAAATACAACAAGTCGTATGTAAAAATGTTATTCAGTAATAACTTTGCATTTCTACAATGTCATGGTGCATTGCTCTTTGAGAGAATAATCAGAATATATATCAATAATACTTGCTGTTATTTCTTCCAGTGAAACAAGACTGATTGAAGTTCTGGATGAAGTATGTGACCAGGTACTTCTGTATAAGGTTCATGCAGAGAGGCAGGGAAGTCTAAGATATGCCAAGGGAGAGAGCGAGACAATGCGAACACTCAAGGGGCTTAAGTAAGTCCAAATATCTCTGTAGTGGTGCTCACTGGTAAATGTGTTGAATAAGGAATTTGTCCTAAACACTCCTAGTGAACTCAATAGCTTTGTTATCACTTCCTGACATTATCAGGTGACGCAAAGTAGTTTGTGCACATTTCGCACTATCACATAGTAAAGAATATATATAGTGTCCGTACACTAGGATGAAATGAAAAGTGTGAGGTCTGTATTTCGTCTCAATTTCCGGTGTCTATTTCTTATAGGGCAAAAGGTGTTAAGGTAGAACTTGGTATTCCAGATGAGATGTGGGACAGTCCTCATGCTGAAATCTCACAAGTGAAGAAAATGGTATAAGGTTAACACAGAACATAATGATAAATCATCCTATTGTGCTACTTAATTTTATGCTTCGGTCTTATAATTTATATGTCATATGCGACAATCTCCCTGCAACAAAACGGTTATAAGCTCTGTTAATAATTGAATTAGCTTTCAAACTAACTGTTCTCATCTTAATGTATCTTTGTTGGTAGGGTGATTGAAGAGTGTTTGTTAAGTTGACTCCATCATATGTTTCGTTTAGTGTGAACTGATGAGAGAGGAGTATGAGGAGGACATAGAGAATTGGTTTTTCTACCATGATGATGAACCCCTCACCAAGTTTTTATGTTCCCAGAAAGTGTTATCCAAAGATGAAGACGGTGAGCTAACATCTTAGCCGATACTAATTCAGTATTTGTTGGATATATAAACAAGAGAGGTCAAAGTTAAAGTAGCATTACTATAAATAGGTTTATAATAGTTTACGTTGTCCACAGGTAGGTTAGTTCATGCTAGTTATGGTTGGTACTGTCAGAAAGTAACTTCCATAACGCATTCAACTTTCAAGTTAAAACTGATCCAAAGTTCATTACTATCACTACACTGTGGCGCCATCTACACTGCACTGATTGTTGGGTATTTTCATTGTAGGATGTCTTTCTGAGACACTAACGGATGAGAAATCAGTAGATACTCCAGCTAAACCGAAGTCCAAAACGAAAAGGAAGCATAGAAAAGGTGATGATGGAAGAAATGGTCTAAAAGATGAGTTATGATGGTAACATCCAAATAATTACATAATTGCTTTTGTACAGTCTTCTTATCCATTCTTATATAATTATTGGGTCTTTATAAAGTGGAATATTGTATTTTAGTGAACCTGATTTTGCTAATGTGATATGTCATATGCAGAAAATAAATTCATAAGTATGTGAAAATCTATTAAGGAGATATTCTGTAAAATGTTATTTCTAATTCGTAACTATAAATGTACAGGCAATGGTGTTCTTCCATAGTTATTCTTCACAAATGTCCTCCAGATGGTTTTTTTTATATAAGGGAAATGGTTTTGGAGCATTTTCAGCTCTCTTATTGTAACTGTAAATGTACAGTCAATGGTTGTCTTCTATAGTTATTCTTACCAAATGTCCTCGAGCTGGTTTTGTTATAAGGGAAATAGTTTTGGAGCGTTTTCAGCTCTCTTATTAATTTAATGAAAATTGATGCTATCTAACTAGGACTCTTGGCATTCATCATTAGTGATGCATTCAGATAGTAATATATTGGGTCATATTTTTTCATATTCAGTTGATAATGATATCGATGAATTGATTAATTGAATTTTATTTTTATGGTTCAATTATCAGGATTCAATTGAGAAATGTTATATTTAGGACACTGTGCAATGAACTCCAGGGAACATTTTTAGCTCACCTTGACATCGTCAAGCTGAGCTATTGCCATGGGTCGTTGTCCGTCCGTCCGTCCGTCAACATTTGGCTTCGGTCAACGATAACTCAGGAACTGTTTGACCCACATGTTTGAAATTGGGTGTAGTTGTTACTGCTATGCTCCTATATTAAACGTCCTATTTTGGAGCACGCCAGTTGGCGTACTTTCGAGCCACGGCGATTTTTTTGGCAAAAATGGGAATTGCCATTAGTCAGTTCAGGTTCAACGGATTTTGCTCATTTTTGGTATGTGAATGAATAAGGGCTAGGGGTTTTGATATTTAAAAAAAAATATGCAAATTAGGTAGG
>NW_014577423.1:163045-167908 GCF_000485595.1 Priapulus caudatus
CCCCCGCCCCTTGCCGCCACCCTCCCCCTACCCTCCATCTGCGATAGTGGGCGTGTCCTAATCTGATGTGTACGCAACTGCGTGTCTGCATATCTGCGCCTAACAAATGTGGTACTACGCACGACTGAAATTTTACGTTTATAATCGTAGCAACAGACCTCAGATGAGCCCAGACGCTCTGCGGCTCTTGTTTGTGGTGAGCTACAGTGTCATTGACACTTTCATTATTTAATGAAATAAAGGCTGCATTGTTGCTGGCAGCATCCTCAGGTTTATCATCTGTTTGTGATATCTCAAGAACATAAATTTAGAATGTCAGGTCATTGTGATAAATAAGACTCATTCTAAATTTGATGTGGAATGTAATTATAAAAACTCAGAAGAGTCAGGTTTCAGTTGCTTACAGTGCCATGGTAGCATGGACCCATTTTAACACCTGTGTTGTTTAGCATTGATGTATGGTTTATATTATTTTATTGGAAATATCGCAAAATGCCAACTTCGAAATATCAGTGAAACTGAAGAGTAGCTCTGGTGAACTTTGACCCAAAAGATTTGAGCTAAAATGTCATATACACTGAAGGAAGCGACCTGTGGTGTCCATATCTGGGAGAATTAGTGCCTTAGTAGAAAAATAACGCTCAAGTTTGTGATAGTGGGTAGTTACAGTACCAGCAGTAATAGCAATGTTAGCAGTTAGTGCCAAAAGAACACTTACACTTGTAATGTGTAAATCGTATGTGGCACATGTTTATTCTTCATCGCGTAGCCAGCCAAATGCAGTTTTCTCTGGGGTGCTGCTTATATATTTTCTAAATTGCTTCCTAAATTTAAATTTAGTAAAAGTTGAGTTGACACAAAATTTAGACAATAGCCGCTGCCTGCTTTAATTCATTTTACGTGCCTGCCATATAGATATGTTATTATTTTCAGTTCTGTCAGTAGCCATCCCTTGGTTTTCTCAAGTGAGTGATTTACATATTAGATTTTGCTGAGAATCGCCCACTAGAGCATCGTGTACATTGATCGGAAGTGCCAAGATCCTATCTACTATCTACAATCCGAATATGAAACCACATGGCCCACTTCATCTCTGTTGCTATTTCGAATCGGCTGCAATCTTAAAGTAGCAGACGACCAATTATTGTCAACATTTATTTGCCAGAAGCAGTGAATGCTTGATTCAATAACATTAAGTAAATGTTTTTTCCCTTAGGGTATTGGGGCTTCGCTGATCAATAAAGTTGTACTTGTTCTGTACATCAGTAAAAACGAGTGGGGCATGAATAGTTTATGTGGACATGCCGTGGCATCACCGTGCTTTCTTGATAGGGTTGCTAACAACCGTTGACCAGAAGGTGAGGCTTATTGCTTGGCAACGCATTTATTCTAGTAATGACACCTTTGTGTATTGTATTTTTAGCTCACCTTGACATCGTCAAGATGAGCTATTGCCATGGGTCGTCGTCCGTCGCACGTCCGTCGGTCGGTCCGTCCGTCCGTCAACATTTGGCTACGGTCAACGATAACTCGGGAACCGTTTGACTCACATGTTTGAAATTGGGTATAGTTGTTACTGCTATGCTCCCATATTGAACGTCCTATTTTGGAGCACGCCAGTCGACGTACTTTCGAGCCACAGCAATTTTTTGGCAAAAATGGGAATTGCCATTAGTCAGTTCAGGTTCAACGGATTTTGATATTAAAAAAAAAAAAGGAAATTAGGTAGGTTTTGGCAATTATATAGCATATTGTGTTATAGACATGCAGATAACAGTCTGAGGTGTCACACTCGTCTGGTTCGTTTTACAAGATTTCATTGACAATATTTTTAATGCAAAATTGGTATTTCCTCTCCACCCTGCCGATAAAACGTTTATATTAGAGTAAAGTTTTACAAAACATGTCGGAACGCAGCATAACCTATTTATTTCGATCGCCTTGGCAACTTGTACCGAAGTGTGACGTCACGGTGGCATGACAACGAACCCACTGGTTCTAAACAACCCACTGGCTCCATAGCATTAACTGCGTGAAAATGTTGTGCGTACGTAAAACACGAGTGTGTGTGCTGCAGACAGCGGTAAAGCATCGGTAGCAAGTCGATCTTACAATATTTAATTATTATTTTATTTTTTTTTTATGATTATGATTTTTGTTTTCGTTGCTTTTCACTTCCATCCTTTGGAAATTTATAAAAACTGCAATAATGACTCTCAGAATGATGGTTACAATCGGGTACAAAACACGACCATTTTCACGCAGTTAATGTTACCAGAGCATATGATTGTTTAGAACCAGTGGGTTCGTTGTCATGCCACCGTGACGTCATCACTTCGGAGCTCTATCGCTAAGTAACATCAGAGCGGGTATAGCGCCATCTACCGTCACAAATTGTGATTCATTTTGGTTTATAAATTATTATTGCGATATACAGATGGCGTTATCACGGTTGTGTGTTACCGCCTAGAAAAACACTTCCATGCAACCAATTAATCTTTGACAAAAGTTGTGTTATGGGCAGGGAAACACCATTGTCACGTGGTATATAGCAGCTACGTGGAATAAGCGTATCCTCTCAATCTTACACGTTACACATCGGGAGCTCCGCTTTTAGGCAGTGGTAAATCTGAATATTATAAAAACGTTAAATGGCGATCATTTAGGTGTAACACCATCACTCGCCCACATCTCAGACTTCCACATCTCAAACATTTATTTTCACATAAAAAAATACACATAATTATCAAGAGTATATAATGGGCGTTTACCCTAACCCTAACCCATATATACTCTTCGTTTCTATAATGTACGTCGACTGTTGCTCAATTAAAACTGACTTCTTCTCACTCACTCATTTGTGTCCTTTTTTGTGATGAGCTACAGAGTTGACACTTTCATTTACAATGGCAGTGTGGCAGTACGATTTTTTATTGCATAGTGGTGGCTAGAGCTCTCGTGGTGGCTAATCATTTAGCTTGATCAGGCATACCGTTTCCGTCCCTACACTCAAGAGACCAAACCAAATGGAAACCAATGATCATGCATCTCAATGAGCACTGTGCTAATTTTTTATCCCCCAGACTGCTAGCAATTCAGCATTAAATGGGCTCGCTCGTATTCACTGTCAAATATGAAGTCCAGGCGTTCCAACCAGGCATAATTCCCTAGTGCTTCATTTACAGTTTTTATCTTTGCTCTCTCGTGTTTGCCGTGGGGTTTTGATATCACTCTTGTTTGTGCACTTTAATGACGATGAAGTTTATTACTGACAAAACAAGAACTGTAGCGTGTTGGCGATGCGTGTACAAGGCTGTCCATCACTAGACAGATGATATGTCCTGGTTCGATATTTCAGTGCAACGGCCGAAATAATATAAGTAATCGAGGAAGTCCTTCCCTTCCGTAAACGTCAGTCGTGCGGTATTGGTGGTACGTAAACACGCGCGCGACTACACAGCGGCAGCATGCACGAGGCTCGAGGCCGGCCATAATCATAGATATCCTATAATACATGGTGTGTATATATATAAATATATAAATATTAATATAATATATATATATATATGTACATGCATATATAATATATTATAAATATATATATATATATTATTATATATATAGCGGCAGTAACTCCGGCATCGTCTGACTGCTGCCACAAACACATGTGCACGGCATAGCGCGGTGACGCACCGCCACACGCCGCCACCGCATGCAACACACCACCACGAACACACACAACAGCACACACACACATCACCCGACGACACATCACACACAGCCAACAGCACACCACACACAACACAACAGCACAACCACGTACAGCTCGCCGAACACATCTCCTCACGTGTGCGCGCTGCCCACATATATAACATAACATCATGGCGCATCACGCATTGACACGCGCTCAGCGCACGCATATCGCCGGTAACATTGAACTGCCGCGATGTACATGCAGCAAATAAAATGCCTACAGTCTGACGCTTCGAATCGGCTCTGGCCTGTAGGATGTCCTTGCCAGGCTTGGTCTGTTCGACGCCGCATCAAGAAGCACAACCTCCATCCCAGATGCGCAGAAAGTCCTATCCAGTGCTGCTCCATTGCTCCCAGGTAACAGGACCCAATTCGCAATTGTTCGTAGTTCAAGACGTGTCCATTGCGGGGAGGACATCGCAAATATTCCATCCAATGTGACATTTGTAAACAGGACAATTACTTAGGGAAGTATATCCTCAAAGCCCTTTCTCATTGTCGAGTATTCAAATGCAATATTATGCCTCTGCACCATAAGGACACAGCGTCCTTGGCCCATAGGCGGTCGTCGAACAATGCGATACAATTGCAGTATATGGTAATTCACTCTTAAGTAAAGTAATTTTATCGTTGAACGTGTACTGTCTCCAGATAAAAACAAAATGTTGTTATCAGTTGCGCAAAACATTGATTAATAACTGGAAGTTGGCTATTTTAAGCATGCGCGAAGTCCAATGACTCCATCGTTAATATACAGTATTGTTAGTTCTCTGCCTAAACCTACGATCTGTGATCCGGAGGGCCGTATTACATTTCCGGCGTAAACCAATTGTTCCCCCTTCTAACTGAGCACTAAACGTTGTCGACATACTCCGATCACGTAGACCCCTGTATGGATCTTATCGACTGCCACTTTGTTAGTAAAGAGAAATAGTGGTTTTTTCCAGTACGTTTTATGGAAGTCCCATCACTAAACATCGGCTTTGTGATAGAAGCGAACAAGTGCGTGTTGTAAGTGATACGCCGTTGTACCGTAAACGCCTGCTGTAATGAGCATCTATAGCTTTATGTAGGCACTGATAATATTGGTGACTTGGGATGCAAACAGAA
>NW_014577423.1:167933-173365 GCF_000485595.1 Priapulus caudatus
TGCTACACCGGTAGAGCTAGCTGCTACACCGGTAGAGCTAGCTGCTACACCGGTAGAGCTAGCTGCTACAGGGTTATTGGAGGATGCACAGAAACACATGACGTATGAAAAAAAGGAACAATGCAGCATTCCTGCGCACTTCCGACATCCCATGAAGATCGCCTCTTCCAGTAATGTATATAATGGCGGTGAGAAATTCATTTTACATACAATTATTAGTGATGGAAAAATGCGGGTAGCTCACGATACGATCCGTTTCACGATACAGCCTTCGTGATACAATACGTGTCTCGATACTTTCAAGGGAAACTTCATAGCAAATTATACTCTACCAATTATGTGAATGCTTACAAATAATTGTATAGTGAAGCATTAAGTAAACAACTGCTATAGAACGTACTGCACATTGTATCATGCTTCTTTTGTTTTCTGATGAAAATATGCTACCAAATGATGCGGATTTGATTTAATAGAGTATCGATATGCCTATCGTGAATATTCAAACGTATCGATACGTATATCGTCGAGGTACCATTACCATATTGTATCGCAGTACATTGATATATCAATGAATCGTCTTTCGCCTAATGGTTGTGGTAGTAACGTGCATGAAATACATGAATGCTTCTATAAAAGCTGTTCGCAAGTTTTTATTATGAAATGGAATTTCTGGCGTTGGTAATTAATTAGGCAGGTCATCATTACATCCTCCATTGTATATTTGGCTCCCGAAAACACAATCACAGTCACCCTCCTTTATAATAAGCTCATACCACATCCTGACAGGATGTATATTCTGTATTCGTGTTACACTATACACATAATTCATTTCTTTAACATAGTTTTCCATGATTCAAGCCAGTATTTAACATCGGCGCATACAAATATATATAAAACCCATCGACACACGCAGTTTTGACATTGCATAATTTATTGACGTCAACATCATACGTCCATGATACATCACGAATGCTTCACCAGCAATATATATCTGCACAAATAATGACTCACAATTACCTAGCTGCGGTACCTCACGTACCGGGTATAATAAAAAAATTTCTCTGATTATAGATCCATTGTATCCCAAAGCTTGTATCGTGACTGCGCCGCAATCGATTACGATGATTGCACAGCAATCATAATTACATAATCAACAAACAAACAAACAAACAAACATTCTCCTGTATAACATTATCCATCAGATCATAATTATTATATAATATCCAGCAATGAAAGAACAATTATATAGTTCTTTGATATTTCGATGAGTGGTATGTTCTATCGATGACAATTTTCTTACACAACTGTTTTCTGTAGCTCCTGACTTCAGTCTCTCTCTCTCTCTCTCTCTCTCTCTCTCTCTCTCTCTCTCTCTCTCTCTCTCTCTCTATCTCTGCCCTTCTCTATTTCTCCCTCCTTTCCTCAATCCCTCCCCCTTCCTTCATTCCTTCCTCCCGCCATTCCCTCCTCTTTCTTTTTCTCACCCCCTTTTCAACAAGGACAAACGAATCAAACAATGTGTCTGCGTGGTAACACTGCTGCATGTGCGCGTATGTCGCGCGCGACTAAAAGGTTTTATGGATGCGGGCAAAGCTAACCTGGTTGCAGGCAGCGTTTGAGTGCATGGTAGGTTGAGAATTTGTCGGAAACTTGCTGTATTTCTGGAGGTCGAACGCGTAATCTGTGTGTCGCGTGGGCAAACTTTCCGTTGCTGCTTCATGAATACGTGATTAGCGCAAACCTATAACGTAATGATCAAATTTCGCGTTCAGATAATAAATTCGAATAAATTAGTTTAAAAATCGACGAATTCCAAGTCGGCTAACTTACTAATTAGTGCAGTTAGCTGTCGTTAATGACGATCACAAAATTTTATGTTGGTTGCTAACGTAAATCACGTTTGCTTCAAGCTGACGCTGTCAAGTTTATTTCCGGTTCGATACCTTTACAATGCTCGATGTCATCAGATTTTACACATTGGCTTATATGTTATCGTTTCCGGGGATGTCCAACGTGGGTGCAATCGCTTGACGGTGGTATTTCTGTACGCGCCAGCTGAGAAAGCACGTGGCGTGATGCTTTGAAGCAATATTCGCATTGTGCGATAAATCGCTGAGATTTCACGCAGACGCTGACGCAAATATATTTCCCGCAGACGCTGACGCAAATATATTTCCCGCATACCCCACGTTGAACTTAATTTTACGATGGAAACTTATTTGTTCATGATTGCTTCGACTATCGCATGAATATACAGTCCATATTTGAACAGCGACGTAACATTTATGTCACGTGAATGTGTTTTTCCCCGCGAGGTTTCTCGCGATTTCCTCCCGCTGGCGTCCGGTGTGGCGTGATTTTTTCCCTAGGATAATCAAGAACATAGGGCTCTAGTG
Source organism: Priapulus caudatus (assembly GCF_000485595.1). Classification (NCBI taxonomy): domain Eukaryota; kingdom Metazoa; phylum Priapulida; class Priapulimorpha; order Priapulimorphida; family Priapulidae; genus Priapulus; species Priapulus caudatus. Next base: position 170,330 of record NW_014577423.1, read on the forward strand.
ATCGAGCGCTGCCATTGGTTGATACAAATCACGTGCCTCAAACTCCTGTTTTATGGTGCATTGTGACCTTAACCCTAACCCTAAGTCCCTAACCCTAACCCTATTTAAAAAAAAAAAAATAACAGAAAACAGGAAAATAATTAAAAAATAGTCGGGATTCGATACAACGACCTTTCAGCCGTGACGTCCGTGCTCTACGCGTTCGGCTATTTAGGATTATTGGAATTTTGTGTCATGGATGTGGCATGAATATGACGACACTGTGACGTCATTGAGCGACGAAACAAGCTCAACCAATGGCAGCGCTCACTAGAGCCCTATGTTCTTGATTATCCTAGGGAAACATCCGTGTGAGCTGCCGAGCGCGCGTTTGCTGTGCTCGTCACGCGCGCATGCGCACGGGATCTACTCGGCACGGGGAAATGCTTAGAAGCAAGGCAGCCGGTCGGTGCTTCGATTCGCCCGTTTATCTCCTCAATGCTTCCGCGTGGAATATGGCTAGATCGTCGCTCCCGATTCGGCATTCCTGATCTCTGAGTAGCAGCAGAGAGAGGGAGAGAGAGAGGGTGAAAGATAAGAATGTCTTAAACAGAAAAGCCACGTAATAGTTGCCGTTAGATCGGCTTTCGTGTCCACCGGCGGTGCTGTACGATCTATCGTCTCCAGTTACATGCACACATCTGTAAATTGCACGACGCTATTTGCCCTGTGACCATTCGAAAATGTGCGGCATGTACGCTCGTTTCGTGACATCGTCCCTGCATGAACTTTTTGTTTCGCTCTAATTCCCCATCTCTTTCTGGCACCGTCGGCCACCTCCTTTCCACTCTCTCCCTATCGCGCGCACGTGTTCGTTTTCTCGGTTCTTCCATAGTTCTCACTTGCCTTACCCCTCTCTATTGATCTTATTATCGATTTCTCTTGTTCTCTATCTATCTGTCCATATATATATATATATATATATAAATACCTATCTAACTAAATCGCTCTTTCTACCACTTTCTATATATAACTTTCTCTTCACCTCGCTTTCGCTCGCGCCCTTTTTCCCTCTTCCTATCTCCCTACCACACACACGCGCGCGCACGAAACACACACGCACGCACACGCACACACACACACACACACACACACACACACACACACACACGTACACGGGCTCGCGAACACAATCTCCTACGGGTGCGCGCGCCACATATATAACATAACATATGCGCATACGCATACACGCGCTCGCGCACGCATATGCGCGCTTACATTAACTGCCCGAGTACATGCAGGCAAATAGAAATGCCTACAGTCGGACGCTCGATCGGCTCTGGCCTGTAGATGTGCTTGCCAGGCTTGTTCTGTTCGACGCCCATCAAGAGCACAATACCATCCATGATGCGCAGAAACTCTATCCAGTGCTGTCCATTGCTCAGTAACAGGACATTCGCAATTTTCTATTCAAGAACGTGGTCCATTGCGGGGGAGGCATCGCAAATATTCCATCAATTGACATTTGTAAACAGGAAATTACTTTAGGGAAGTATATTCCTCAAAAGCATTTCTCATTGTCGGAGTATTACAATGCCATATTATGCTCTTGCACATCAAGGACAGCGTCTTGTCCATAGGCGTGTGTCAAAATGCGATAATTGCAGGTATATGTATTCACTCTTAAGTAACAGTATTTTATCGTTGAACGTGTACTGTCTCAGTAAAACAAAATGTTGTATCGTTGCAAAATTAATTGATTAATGACTTGGAGTTGGCTATTTATAACATGCAAGTCAATGGACTCATCGTTAATATACAGTATTGTTAGTTCTCTGCCTAAACCTAGATCTGTGATCCGGAAGGGCGTATTAATTTCCGGCGTAAACAATTTTCCCCCATTTTAACGAGACTATAACGTTTGTCGAATATCGATCACGTAGACACGCTGTCATGGATCTTATCGACTGCATTTGTTAGTAGAGAAATAGTGTTTTTTCCAGTACTTTTATGGAGTCCATCACTAAACATCGCTTGTGATAGAAGCGAACAAGTGCGTGTTGTAAGTATACGTTGTACGTAACGCCTGTGTATGAGCATCTATAGCTTTATGTAGCACCTGATAATATTGGTGACTTGGATGAAAAAGAAGAGCCCCACCCCTTTGTTTTACGAGAGACGCTTTTTTATCTTTGCTTATGCCCGGCGCACACGGTGAGATTCGTGCTGAGCACGAAACTCGCGCTCCGTGCTCAGCACAAATCTCACCGTGCACAGAGGCCTTTAGCTATCACTTTTTTCCGCTATAGGAAATTCCAGAATCTGTTTCTCTAGTGTCTTTCTGAAGTTGATTGGGCTGCGGGGTCGAATTGGTTTATGAGGCATTTATGTAAAATGAAGTTTTTTTCAGTAAGTACCTCTGCTTCTTCCAGCCCTATAGCGTGTTTGTATAAAATTGGGAGCCTTTAGGGCGCGAATTTGCTTCCGTCGTGTTGTGCTTCATTTATATTAGATAATGTTCCGTCTAGTCACATTTTCTTATGCTTACCATTTATTAAACATTCTTTAAATTAGGTTAACTTCTCGCGTTGAGTTTTCTCGCGCAGTCTCATACGTCAACAGCGATTCAGCACAAAAATAAACCTGAGGCTAAGGAGAATGGAATTCACACTTGAGCAGCCTGCCAAACACTTAGACAAGAAAAATCAACATGGGCCCAACCAGTATGGGAATGTCTCACCCATTTCGTTTCACCCACTGCCGATCATATACCCACCCACCCTGCGCTTCGACCGCGCACCGATGATACACCTAATAGATATCGTATATTATATATGGGTTTTTAACTAAGGCTTTATGTAGGGCTAGATATCGACGCTGCACTGTGTAAACAGTGTATGGCCTGTGTCTAGCTAACTCCAGTAGTCATGCAGGCTGAGTTTTTTGAATTTTATGACGTAATAACTTTTAACTCACTTCAGAGTTCAGACAAGTCGCGTCCGTTTGGCCTATCTCTCTCTCTCTCTCTCTCTCTCTCTCTCTCTCTCTCTCTCTCTC
>NW_014577423.1:175508-188602 GCF_000485595.1 Priapulus caudatus
ACACACACACACACACACACACACACACACACACACACACACACACACACACACACACACACACACACACACACACACACACACACACACAAGAGAGAGAGAGAGAGAGAGAGAGAGACTCGATCTCCTCTCTCTCTTTCTCTCTCTCTATCTCTCTCTCTCCTCCTTTATTCGTCCCCCCTCTCTCGATCTTTCTCATGCCCCTCACTCGTCGTATGTTTGCTTTCACGCGTCTCCAGCTGAGACCGCGCACGCTTCCTCTGCGTACAGCCTCCAAAATCTCACTTATTTTCATTCGCCACGGACAAACAAATTACCTCGTTTGATTCGTCCGCCAGCGCCACGGTCAGTGTATACGTGCGTTCTGGTCGTGCATAAAAATAACGCATTCGACGTGTGCCGCGCTTGTTACGAGGCATTTGCGACGGGTAGCGCGAGAGCGATGCCTACAACCTTCAGTAACGACGATGCTCCGACGCATATCTCACGCATATCTCTGCTACGCACGCCCCCGCTTGTCGTGGCCTAACTGCCATCGCGCGCGCTGAGGGAGCGGACGGCAATTAACTAGAAACTCGGTTTGATATTGCTCTGTCAACAGCAGCGTCGTATCAAATTCCGTGGGACAGGCCGCTAAGAGGCGCTGTTATTGTCCCCGTCGTTTGTATGCAGGATCGCTTCCAGTGAGAGAGCGCGCGCTCTCTCTCTCTCTCTCTCTCTCTCGCTCTGCGCACGCGCAGAGATGGCTGATGCTGCGTAAAGGAAATAATAGCAAGGTGACTCGGACGTCGGTGGTCGGGTTGGCTAGGCTGTGATGCGAGCGAGCCCAGAGAAGCTCGTCGATTTCTGAAGAGCGCTTCTCGAATCACGATTCCTGGGACAACGTGCATTCGCGTACACGAATTATTATCGATTCGATGCAATTCCCCTCTCGCCTACCTCGCCCCTCTTTCTGCTTCGAAACTGAGTTGGGCCGCCATATATGTTTGCTAAGGCAAGCCGAGCGCAGCTGCACGGCCGAAACTTCGTATTCGCCGGGCGAGAGAGAGTGGGTGGAAACTTCAGAATCGCGTAGCTATTGTGATAGACACACTTGTCTCTCATCCTCGTGCCACCCGAGCTGGCAGGATTGCTGTGAACCCTATGCGCACTGCCAATCAGTGTATCCTTGCTTCGCGCGTGTCGCGTGTCACCGAGTTTACACGCTTTTTGTACGCTGTTCGACCAAGGAGACAGGATTGGTTCCGGTAAGTGCAAAATGCATGCGTATATAGCGATTCGGTAATACGCGTTCTCCAATATGAATGAATGCTCTGTTCTGATTCTACGAACTCATTTTATCTCCGATGCTAAGGTATATGATCGGGTATAACAACACGAATACGTTCCCATATTATTTTAAAATGTATTGACATAAAACCATTAAAATACACCTATTATAAAGGTGGCCGCCGTGAACGTGTATACATGTGCGAAATTTGGCAGCAAAACTATTAATGAGAAATGCCGCCACTCAACATCTAATAAACCTGACAACCACGTTATGTTGGCGTCACAATATGGTGGGATATGACGCGCGTCCGTATATATAGGCACTTGGGCCGTTTCAACAGTATATCGATAGTAAATAAACACAAATTGTATTTACTATACCAAAGTCCTAACGGGTTTACGCACGGTGGCGTGCGTGCGGAAAGATTGTGTGTTGCAGAGAAACATTTAAACGCCCTTACATGCAATTATTAGGCAATAGAGCGTGCGTAAACATTAATACTTTGTTGGTAAATGCAATTTGTGTTTATTTACCATCAGGTAATTATTGAGGCGGCCCAAGTTCCCGTGTACGTATACGTATTTCTCGGCCTGACACCACTGCATGTGCTTGACATCGAAAAACAAATGACAAGGGACACAAACCACGCTGCTTTGCAACGACCAGCGTATTGATCTGACCAACACAAGCGATAGGGCACTTGTTGTGTCAATTAAGCTCCCTCGCAAAAAAAATGTTTAGGAATTAAATGTGTTTTTTTCCGAACAAGTCACAGAGAGCGTATATCGATGCAGCGTAAGGGTTGCAGATTATAGTATATATATATATATATATTATATATATATATATATATATTATATAGTATACTATATATAGATGGAGAGAGAATGGGGTGAGAGAGAGAGAGATGGAGAGATGGAGAGAGAATGGGGTGAGAGAGAGCGATTGAAAAAGAAAGTGTGTGTGAGAGAAATGGAGAGAGCGGAGAGAAAGAGAAGCGAGAGATAGACAGAGGAGGCGAGGGAGGGGAGGTAAGATAGAGATACAGCGAGAGAGAGAGAGAGAGAGAGAGAGAGAGAGAGAGAGAGAGAGAGAGAGAGAGAGAGAGAGAGAGAGAGAGAGAGAGAGGAATAGAATGGACGGGGATAGAAACCGAGACAGCGAGTAAGAAGCGAGTGAGCGAGATAAACAGTCTTATGATAGAGTGAAAGAGCTAGGCGATAAATATTGTGCGTGTATGCCTGCGTGAGTGCGCGCGTGTGTGAACGTTGCAACACAGCTTGGACTGTAGTATGTGTCCGTAGTACACGGTGCGACGATGAACGACTCTAGCACATGACGATCAATGGCATCGTGGCAACGCCAGGCCGCCACGTCTCGCCATTGAAGGCCACTGCAAATCGTAGTTCACTGTGGTTCATGGTGCTCTTCGTTGATTCCTAATGGACACATACATGCGGCCCAAACAGCGTGCGTAGAGCGTTTCTCTACGGCAGAATAAACGGAGCTAAATGAGTTGTTATATGAAGCGGGATCATGTTTGTCTACGTGAGAACACAGGGTCCCATGTGGCCCCCGATCCGCATTAGGTTGTGAGGCGATTGCTAACCCTCTCCAGTCGCAAGGTTGCACGTAAATATACTGAAGCCAATATACAACGTACGCAGGTCGGCCCGTCAGCGTGCGTACTGATTCCTAAATTAGTGGCTAAGCGATGCGGCATATGATATTTAATCGACTGTAATGTAGTAGAGTAATAGTTTGTATATAGTAGTAGATCTAGAGGTGTAATCGAGTAATTCGTGTAGAGTATTCATATGGTTATAATAATAATAGTAATAATAATAATAATAATGATAATAGTAGTAGTAGTAGTAGTAATAATAATAATAATAATAATAATAATAATAATAATAACTAGAGCACTCGGAGAGCGCAGACCTCCGCCAAGGCAGCTGAATTATCTCACTGTAAACAATTTTTAATAAATTAATTAATTGGATCCGGATCACCACGAAAATGTAATCAATTCTAAGTTACCTCATTTCTGACCTATCCTGAAAATTTTATTAATTAATTAATTAATTAATTAGATCCGGTGTACACAAAGAAACCCACAAACCAACAAACGCCGGTGAAAACATAACCTCCTGCAAACCCTTTGGCGGAGGTAATAATAATAATAACAATAATAATAATAAAAGTAATAATCTATAGGCCTATCTAGTGATAATCGCTTAGGGGACGGCCAGCCCTGTGGAAACTATTGAATTTACTGTGTACGTTCGTTAGTTAGTCAAATTTCATCGATAAATCGCGTTAGGATGTAACAAAAAAATATAAAGTAGACACATTCGGCACGTTGCAGGAGCCGAAAGAGCGAACATGGTGGGCGGCAGGGTGCGCACGCGTGGATAGACGATGTCGCCGCGCTCGCTAGGCGATCTCATGCGCAGAAATGCAGATCGGCGGAGTGACAGATCGACGCAACGTGCAGAAGATCTTCGACCTCGAACTTCAGCAGGAGAAGGAGCGCACGGTGCGGCGGCTGTTTCGCACGCGCCAGCGCTCGAAGGTCAACGCCGAGATTATCTTCTACAAGCGAGTCGCCTCCTATCTCATCTTTCCCGGCATCGGCGCGTTGTCCGTCGGCATCGCGCTGGCGACGATGAGCTACATGGGCCGAAACGCGCGGCTCTACCACCACAAGATGTACGCCATCATCGGGCCAATACTCTGCGGCATCGGCGCCTTCTTCTGCGGCGCGTCCTACTTCATGTACAAGTATAAGCAGACGGGCGTCTTTCGGCGTCCCGAGCTGGTGCACTCGCGCTCGAGTCTGTCGCAGGCGAGGCAGCAGCAGCAGCAGCAGCAGCAGCAGCGACCACTGAACATGTCGAGCAGTCTGCCGTGCATACACACGGCGACCGGCTTCCATCACCTTCCTGTCCTACCTATTGATTACGCAGAGCCGTGCGCGTCCGCGCAGCCGCACATGAAGACGCGTGGCCGAGCGTTCAGCGCTAGCTGCGAGCTGAGCGAGTACAACGACCGAGCCATCGAGGACGCCATGTGTCTGTTCATCGGGTAAGGAACGCGCCCATCGCTTACTACACGCCAAGGAGCTAAATATATAGCTATAGCTATATATATATATATATATATATATATATATATATATATATATATATATATATATAGCTATAAGCTATTAAATATTATATAATATATACTACGCTATAGTTATATTTAGCTCCTTGCTAACACGAAATTTGCGAGCTTAATCATTGTAGCCAATCTAATCTGTCACGTGAACGTTTCTCACCATTATACGTGTGAACAGAACACGAGCTTGTGTCTGGTTATACAACACGTATGGACAGAACACAGGCGCTTGTGTCTGGTTACACGTATGGACAAGTAACACAGGCGCTTGTGAGTCCGGTTACACGTATCGAACAGAATACAATGCTTGTGGTCTGGTTACACGTATGAACGGAAGGCACAAGCTTGTGTCGGTTACAACACGTTATGAAGCAGAACACAGCGCTTGTGTCGGTACAAGTAATGAACAGAACACAGCTTGTGTCTGGTTACACCCCGTATAACAGAACACAGGCTTGTGCCTGGTTCACGTAATGACAGAACAGCAAGCTTGTGTTTGGTTACACGCGTATGTACAGAAACACAAGCTGTGTTCTGTTACACGTATGACGGAAGCACGAGCTTGTGTCTGGTTAACACGTATGAACAGAAACACAAGCTTGTTGTCTGGTTACACGTATGGACAGATCACAAGCTTGTTCTGGTTACACTATGACCAGAACACGAGCTGGTGTCATATTTAGCATTAACGTGCAACGCGGAATCAAGCAAAACGCTGATTACAGACGCTGAGGGCTTAATCACAAAAGTGCAAATTAAATATTTATAGCCTAAATGCTATTTAACGTGGCCGCTGCACAACTGATTACTACATTTAAGCGAGGCAATCATTTATACAGAGCAAAATACTTGTCATTCCACAATACGTTATACAACTCGAGTTAAGACGGATCGTAATCAATGCCCTCGTAACTTTGCGTCATTGAATTACAACACATGACGATATTACAAGATCCTTTTGGCTTTTTAAATTAATAATATAGAACAGTTCACCCTCCGAATGTATAGCTCAAAGGACACACACATCTGTGGCGTGCGGAATCAAAGTGTGTGTTTTGCAGCAAACTATATAACGAGAATCGGTGGAACACGATTGAGTGGCGCCACCCAAGTCGTTCGTAATCGAATACTGTATGAGCTATTATATCTAAGAGATCATAATTTACAACTCATATTATAAAGGCGTAATTGAATAGAACAAGAACCCACATAAAACATTAAAAGCGCTAATTACAATCACTAGTACGTAATGGAACCCACAAATCAACTAATAACCTAAAATTAAATGAAAATATACCCTAGAACCTAGTAGTAAATCGATCCCTTTGAAGAGCAAAAAACCAATTATTGTCGACATCTTATCAGCTGTTCTCTATATTAATTCGAAAAACGATGTACCTTCGTTTTGTGGTTCATATTAGCTGGACCTAGACCCTACATTTGGGATATGAGATGTGCACCACACCGGGTTTTTCAAGAAAAAACACATTCTTAGCTCGCCTTGCACATGTCAAGCTGAGCTATAGGCCGCTAGGCCGTCGCTCCGAACTCCAGGTACCACCCCAAGCTATTAACGTCTGCGTCCGCTGACCGTCCGTCGTACGTCCTGCCGTACGTCCGTACGTCCGTCCCGTCCCGTCAACGAATTTGGCTAGCGGTCAAACGGACTAACTCAGGAAACCGTTTGACCCAAATTTTTGAAATTAAGAGTACCGAAGTGTGACGGTCTTAAGCGTGGTTGTTTCTAAGCACAACATCGCCGTGGTCTCTTACAAACATCAGATGTCCCAACTCTGCGTCCATAAACCACGTTAACCGTTGCGCGGTGAAAATGTTGTCGCGTACGCCTCCTGGTAACACATACGAGTGGTGCGGCTGCAGACAGCTGTAAAGCATCGGTAGCAAAATCGTTATGGTTCTACGTTATATACGTTTAAGTGGTCTAAAAAAACAATTTAAATTTATAAAATTAAACTGTCAAATAATTTGTTAAGACTTCAGCATTGATATTTACAATCGGTACACGAAACACAACACTGCCAGTTAAGTGTACCACGCGTTTAGTAGCAATGAAACAGACATGGGTAGTTTTAAGGCCATGTAGGATTTCGTTGTTCAATGCCACCGGCATCTGGTGACGTCATCACTGACACTTTTGAGTGACGTCGGACTTACTATTGGGTATAGTTGTTACTGCTCATGCTCCATGATTAAAACGTCCCTATTTTTGGAAGCCACCGCGCATCGACGATACTTTCGAGCCACATGGTAATTTTTTGGCAAAAAATGGCAATTTGCCATAGTCAGTTCAGGTTCAACGAATTTTTGCTCAATTTTTGGTATGTGAATGCAATAAGGGCTAGGGTTTGAAATATTAAAAAAAAAAACAAAGCAAATTAGGTAGGTTTTTAGCAATTATATAGCATGATTAATAGGCGCACGCAGATAACAAACAGTCTGTGGTGCAATCACACTCGGTCTGGTTCGTTTTTACAAGATTTCATTGACCAATATCTTTAATGCCGAAATTCCTGCTATGAAACAATATTAGTGATTTATACTATTATTATTATATTATTATTGTTAATGATATAATGATTTATGCTAAGAGAACTCAAAGCGGGTATAGGTATCTACCGTCCACAAATTGTGAATTCATTTTGGTTTATAAATGATCTAAATAATTTATATACCAGTGCTTCGAAATACGTTGTCCGTTGTCCGAGACAACCACAATTTGCGCCAGGACAACCTAACCAGTCCGCTGAAGACATTTGGTCCCGGGTGGAGCAAACCAAAGAAAAAATGGTGACGACAAACCGTTCACTTTATTTGATGTTTTTCCTCCAAGTGGTTTCCAAGAGGCAACTAATATAGCCTGGCCCGGCCACCGCCATTAATCTAAATGGTGATGGGACAAGCGAACGCATACCAGCTGCTATGTTCCAACACTTCGGTATATGTCAGGTTTTTCTGATTTATGAGAGGTGAATTCGATTTGGGAACCAGCAAAACCCAGCCAAGTTCAACCGCCTGACATTTTGGTATTGTTTATTCCATTATTATTTATTTTGAATTTTTCCGAAGGCTCTTGCCCATGGCAAAACATAAACAACAGTGGGGATTCATGTTGATCCAAGAAGTTAAAAAAAAGAGAATTGTCGTAGTTCAGAATGAAGGCCTGTAACATTGTAACTCAAAAGTGCCGGCAAAATACCATCTCCATGCGATCTAAACATTTTCAAAAAATCTTATTTGGGGGAGGAGACCCCATACAGGGTACCCCCCCGCCGCTTTGTTTAACCCCCCTCCTTGAATCCTAGATCCGCCCACTGGACAATTACATATCTTGGGAGGCATGAGAAACACATGAAAAACAAAACATGTCGCCTTTTCGCATAGCACCCAAAAAACAAAGATTGGCAGAAGAAGGTAGCGGAGCCGTAGGTTGTGGGAGAGGGAGGCGGAGGAGCCATTAAAATATTAAGTCATCCACGTATGTTGCGCAGTTCGCTGATTTTGGCCCCCGCCTTGTTCAAAAAAATCCTGGCTACGACCACTGTTTTTGGTGTTTTTCTGACCATATTATTATGTGATTGCAAAATCAGGAAGATTTGGGGATATTTTCTGGGACAAACAGAAATTCGTTGCGGACCAACCTGATTTGATGCCTGGGTTTGTCCGCAGGACAACCGGACATTTTTTTTCTTATTTCGAGCACTGATATATAATATTATTTCACTTAATATAATTAAACAGTGGAATTAATAATGGTAGGAGCATAAATTATAAGGGAGTATATTTATGAGGAGGTTATATTAGGTTTCTTCTCGCTTTTATACACTGTACGATTGAGTGCGTGTGCTCAATTAAACTGGACTTCTTTTCTCCATCCACCAGAGATTCCATTTTTGTTCTTGTTGTTGTGGTGGCTAGCACTGTGTCATGGTGACACTATTCATATTCATTATTATAGGAAGATATTACGTATCACTACAAGCATTGTAATTCGTCAAGTGTAAATCCGCTCTTCCGTTTTCAACTTCATATTAAAGTTACCGAGAGGCGTCTGGGACTCTCGTAAGAAGTTAAGAGGAATATTGCGAGGATTTTTTGATTCTCCAGTAACATTAACGGATCGTTTCTGTCAGCGGTTAACGAAGGTTGGAAGTTAATGTTAAAGGGACTGAAGTGTTCAAGACGTAATTGGTGTTCTGACAACGGGCCCCTGATTTTCAGCGAAGAAAATTGGGTTTATGGCACTAGTTTTGGCTGAGAGCCAGCGGTGCTTCTCGAGGTACTCGGATAGAAAGTACATCTCTGTCCTTTTCGTGTGTCTTTCTTCGTAATCCGCGTATACCTGAAGGAAGTCCATCAGGGGCCTGTTGTCAGAAAACAAATTTAGTCTTAATCATTGTCTTAAACAATGAAACTCTGTTTTGTCTTGTAGACGAATTGACAGAAACAGGATTACAGAAAAAGTTCTTCCATAGGAACGCAGTGTAATAGAGATATGAGATCCCGCTGCTAACAAGAAAAAAAATACGTACAACAAAAAACAATTGATTAGGAAACCCTCAAATTTTTGTTTCTGAGTCGACCTCGGTCAATCTCTGCCTGCTGCCTTACAATCCCTCACGCATCACTGCATTTCGGATCTAGCAAAAAAACCACCGTAAATCTGCGCTCTTCTGTCGGCAGGTGATATTCGAACGGTAGGGAGCGCGTCAGGTCAGGTGTTCGCCCTACAGCGCTGGTCTTCCGCCCTCACATGTAAGTAGCAGCGACACGCCGATGACAGCGGTGCCGCCATCTACTGGTGTTTAAAAACGTGTAATCGTCGAACGGGGTTTAATCTTCGTCCGTGTGCTTGTGTGTGGAATCCGTTTTGGTTGTTGCGGCTGCTATGCCTACCATGAGTGCTGCCCTCGTGGGGAATGCTCCACATATCGTCTCTCTGTGAACTCCTACTCCCTTCTCGCTTTCTCTCCTGTCTTTCTTCTTTTGGCCCTAACCATTCTTGGTCTAGCGCCCCGTCTCTCTTCCCTCTCACTCTCCCTCTCTCCCTCCGCTTCCTCTCTCCTCCCTCCATACTCTTCCCACGCTCGTCTCTTTCTTTCTCTCTCTTCTCTCTCTCGTCCTCTCCGCTCTCTCTCTCATCTCGTCTCTCTCCAGCTCTCTTTCGTGCCTCTCTCGCTCTAATCGATCTCTTGTCTCTCTCGTCTTGCTGCTCCTGCTTCACACTGTTTACATCTCCAATCCTATTCAACAGCTCCGATGGAAAACCAACACACTCACTAATACACCGTTTTCGCCTCACTCTCTCTCTCAATGTTACCACTGGCTAAGCAATGCAATGGACACAGCAGTCCAGGCCTTTTCGTTTTCCGCGTTCTTCACCACACGCTTACATCGCTCGGCAAACTACCATCCACCATGCACCCTCCCTCCTCCGCTCTTTCCCTCCCTCCTCAGCTTGCGTCTCGTCCCAAGCGCATCCCACCCTCTCGATACGAGTGCCCCTTGCGCAACAACCCCACACGCAGGGGCATGTGTGCCATAGTTAGTCGTCGATGAAATGCGGCGCGTGTGCCTGGCCCCACGCCTACTCTCCGTGAATTGCCGCAGATCTAACCAAACCCAGCAACTCGTAAAGTCGCGCCTCGGTGGCCTAACGTAGACTGTCTGTGTGTGGTGGATATACGCGGACCAATGCCGAATGCTTCGAAGGCTATCGGCGCTAAACTGTATATCTATATGCGGCGCGAGCCCGACGCGGCGCGTGCCCTCCCTCCCTCCCGTCCTCCTCCATCATCTCCCTCGCCTCCCCTCCTCCCTCTTTCTCTCTCTCTCTGCTCTCTCTCTCTCGTCTCTCTCCTCTCTCTCTCATCTCTCTCTCTCTCAGCTCGGCTCTCTCTCCCTCTCTTTCTTTTCCTCTCTTCTTCCTCTCTCATCTCCCTTCTCTCTTCTCTCTCCGCCTCTCTCTCTCTCTCTTTCTCTCTCTCGTCTCTCCCTTATCTTCTCTTCTGCGTTTGTTCACCTCTCCATCTTCCTCGTTCAAAATCATTAACGTTTGGGAAGGCATGTTTGCATGCAGCTTCAACAAGAGCCTCCTCCTCGTCTCTTGCAGTCTCCACCCGATCAGCTGGGTGCCAGAATTCCCAAGATCGCCACGACGAAGACCGTGCCGCTGTGGGCAAGCTACCTCCCGCCGCTTCGCTCCATGCTGCCGCCGGAGCAGCGCGGCGCGCCACGGCCGGCCAGCCCGCTGCTCCGTCGCCTATATTTCAGACCGGATACCGGCAGGGAAACAGCGACGGAAGTAGACAGGAACTAGAGTGTCCCCGCATAATGTGGCGCCGGCGAGTAACTACTACTGTCGCGTGTAGCGTGGCGCCACTAGTAACTACTACTCGTCCGCGCGTAGGTGGCCGCCAAACTAGTAACTACAACCCAGTCGCGCGTAGGTGGCCCACTAGTAACTACTACTGTCCGCGGCGTAGGTGGCCCACTAGTAACTACTACTGTCGCGCGTAGGTGGTGCCAACGGTAGCTACTGTCGCGCGTAGGTGGCGGCCGCGAGTAATATCGACTGTCGCATCGTAGGTGGCGGCGCCGGTGTGCGCGGTTTTGTGCCGTGAGTGTGCGCCAATTAAGATAGGGCATTGACGACAGAGGGCGCCGCGGAACTGCGTGTAGGCGGTAGCAGACGCTGTCACAACCCCTGCATCAATGACAGAGGGCTGCCAATGTCTGCGTGTTATACAGTAGTAATGCCGTCGCGTCCGATGTCAGAGGGCGCCACGGCTGCGTGTAAGACATCGCGGGAGCTGTCACCACTCAACGAGCTTAGGTGAGGTCACAACCTGTCGTTAGCGGCACAACTGTATAGAACAGCCACGCTGTCTATAAAGATCGCTTTCGCATTTCCCTAGAGTGACCCCTCATCATACAGGTTTGTTCTGTACTTGTGTGGTACGTGTGAGTGTACGTGTGCGCGCCGGTTCACGGTGTTGTGTGTGTGTGCGTGCGTGCGTGCGTAGCGTGCGTAGCGTGCGGTGCGTGCGTATGATAGGGTAAGAATGAATAGCTCAATGCCAACTGACGTTCAGGGTAGCTGTGCTGTTGCCGCCAGTATCTCCCGCACACCCGGGTTTTTAACATGTTAGAAAACGTTTTCAGATGCCAGTCAGTGTCTGAGAGACGGCACAAGAATTATCATTATTCCCGCCGGAGAGACGTTCGGCGACCTTTGATTTCGAACGTAGCGAATAAAAAAATAATTAATTGTTTTTCTTTTGGTAGCGGTTCGCTAAACATCGCGATTCACGAATTGGTTGTTCGCTGCGCGGAAAGATCTGTTGTTCTTACTGGAACGATAGCGAACGGATCGCGTGTCAGTTTACGCATGACACAACTGTCGTTGGCCGTGAACGCTGCGCGCTGGGTGAGCGACGCGGCAGAGAGCGGCACTGCTCTGACACGGAAATGTTCAAATGTGGTAAGTGTGCGCGGATGAGTGAGAAAGTGTTTAGCGACGCGTCGCTCTCCGAGTGGCTGAAGTCCGACGAGCATGGGACACCTGCAACGCCAACACAAATGCACTGCCATTACGTAGTTTGCATTAGGGATGTCTTTTTGTTTTGTTGTCGTTGTTTCTTTCAACGTCGCCCCGTGGGGAGGCGCCGAGACGAAGCACAATGTCACTGCACACGATCTTTCAAAAGGGGCGTTCGATCATTAAGACGCATTTGAAATCTACTTGGCCAACGGGAGAATGTCACGCGCGAAGACGCACCAATGTGAATGGACGGATGGGTGGGACAGACGGGTCCAGTTGTAGATGGATTATATATACGGACAAATAGATGGCAAGCGGTTTTGGGAAGTCGCAGTGGTGGACAGATGGATTGGATGGACAGACAGACGGAGAGTGTGGGGTCAGTGTGGATGGAAACTGAATGGACGGTGGGGTAGAGGGTTTTTGTGGTCTGGTGTAGACAGATGGGATGGATAGAAGGTTGGAGTTACTGTGGATGGATGGATGGATCGACAGATGAACGGAGGGGTTTTGTCCAGTGTGACATGAGGCTTGGGGTCCGATGTGTAACGGACCATACTGAAGAGGTAAAGGGTCTAAATGTTCTAACATGTCAGATTGATCCCACGATGGGTGGGGAGTCCCTTTCATAGGTGAAAGACACCCGCACCCCTGGGGGTCTGGACAAGGCGGACAGGCCTTAATAGGGGGAGACTACCGGGTCATACGGGTGGCCCGCCCCTCTTGGACGCTATCTTGTGATACTAATGTAGAAAATCCGGCCATCGCGCGGATTTAAATCCTGATGATGATTAATGACGATGATGATGAAATTGTTTTGAGTGCTGTAAGCAGAGCCTATGCAACCAGCTGTTTTAGCACTGGCCATTGGTAAAGCTGAAGATGATGATGAGGAAGGAGGAGAAAAGTATTTGAGTAGCGTAGATGTAGTCGTAGATCGTTTTCTGTTGGGGAGGAGGATAGTGGAGGTGTGTCGGGGGAGGGCGCGGTGAAGGGGAAACAGGGCAGAGTAGGAGGGGAGAGGAGGGCACGCCCCTAGCTGCGCTGCCCCGGCCACGATCGCGTGAACCACAATCGCGTGTCCGGCTTGGTGGG
>NW_014577423.1:188627-191088 GCF_000485595.1 Priapulus caudatus
GTCAGCGCTGAACGCATTATACGTGTGAACAGAATGCCAGACCAAGAGCTTGTGTTGTTACACGTATGGACAGAACCAGGCGCTTGTGTCTGGTTACAGCGTATGAAGCAGATAACTCAGGCTTGTTGTCATGGTTACACGTATGCACGAACACAAGGCTTGTGTCGGGTTACGCCGTATAACTAGAACCAGCGCTTGTTGTCTGGTACACGTATGAACAGAAGCAACAGCGCTTGTGTTCTGGTTACACGTATGAAGAGAACACAGGCTTGTAGTCCTGTTACACGTATGAACGAACACAGGCGCTTGTGTCTGGTTACAGCGTATGGACCCCGAAGCACTAAGCTTGTGTTTGTTAGCACGCGTATGTTAACACAGTAACACAAGCTCTGATGTCTGGTTAACGTCATGAAAGAGCTACAGGCGCTTGTTGTCTGTTAGGCACGTAATGAAGCAAGAACACAAGCTTGTGTCTGGCATTCACGTATGGACAGAAGCACGCGAGCTTTGGTGTCATATTTACATACGTGCAACCGGAATAAAGCAAACGTTTGCGTCATGTTACACATAAGCGATGAACACAACACAAACTTGCGTCATGTTACACATAAGCGATGAACACAACACAAACTTGCGTCATGTTACACATAAGCGACGAACACACCACAAACTTGCGTCATGTTACACATAAGCGATGAAAACAACACAAACTTGCGTCATGTTACACATACGCGATGAACACATCACAAACTTGCGTCATGTTACACATAAGCGACGAACACACCACAAACTTGCGTCATGTTACACATAAGCGACGAACACACCACAAACTTGCGTCATGTTACACATAAGCGATGAAAACAACACAAACTTGCCTAATGTTACACGTAAGCAATGCATGGACACAGCACAGGCTTTCGTTTCGTTACACACGTACAGCCGGAACACAGCACAAGCTTGCGTCTCGCTACACACGTACAGGCTGAACACACCAGGGGCATGTGTGCCATAGTTAGTCGTCGATGAAATGCGGCGCGTGTGCCTGCCCCACGCCTACTCTCCGTGATTGCGCAGATCTACAACCCAGCACTTCGTAAGTCGCGCTCGTGGCCTAACGAGACTGTCTGTGTGTGGTGGATATACCGGACAATCGAATGCTTCGAAGCTATCGGGCGCTAAACTGTATATCTATATGCGGCCCAAGGCGTAAGTTTAGGAGGTAGAAATTGTGGATTCAATCCATTTAAAGCCGCTGTCTTTCTAGTTCGCTAAGCAGTTTCTAAAATACGGCACGCTCACCTCGTGGGAATCTAGCCCGTGTACGTTTGCCATTGCTCGTTGCGTTTGCGTACAATTGAACGCAGATGTTCACATAATTGTCTCAGGATATATGCAATTGCTTCAGTTTTTACATTTAAATCCATTTTTACAGTTTGTGGAGCACGTATGTGCCCCGTGGGATTATGTTAATCGGAGTAGACGATTTTTGTGCTCATGATTACTTGCATAATCTCGTCTTCCTCGGACATGGATTTTTTGCCTTGTTCGGTTCGGAACTCTCCTCGTGAGATTTTGCGCCTCCCCCAACGCTAACATGAATAAAATTACTAGCCTAATCTTTATGCGACTAGTTATTGGCCATTACGACAGCAGGAGGCGCCTATGTAGAGATGCTTGCGGTCAATTAAACACAACGAGTACGCTCTGCCGACTGAACATCTTTACCAATATTTGTCCAGCGTCTCGAAATAGATGGAAAAATAGTTCTAAAGGTACACTCTACCGCGTGCAAACCCACTGTGTTCGTTTTTACTGTGCAATTTAAAAGATTAAAGCTACGCCAGGACAACGTGGTAGCGGTGGCGGCGGTGGTGGTGGCGGCGGGGGCGGTGGCGGTGGCAGTAGCGGTGGTGGTGGTGGCGGCGGCGGCGGTGGCGGTGGCAGTAGCGGTGGTGGTGGTGGCGGCGGTGGAGGTAGTGGTGGTGGCGGCGGTGGAGGCAGCAGTAGCGGTGGTGGTGGTGGTGGTGGCAGTGGCGGTGGTGGTGGTGCGCGGGCAGTGGCGCCGTTGGCGGAGCGGTGGCGGTGTTGGCGGTGTATGGGCTAGCGGTGTGGTTGGTTGGCCGGCGCGCGGTGTGGTGGTGGTAGTAGTGTTGCAGGCGGGTAGTGGCGCGCGGCGGAGGTGGGCGCTTGGTGAGGTTTGCGTTGAGGTGTCGGTGGTGTGGTCGGCAGACGCACGCGGGTCGAGCGGTGGTGTGGGCGCGAGCGGTGGTGGTGGCGGTGGTTTGTGGGTGGTGGTGGGTGCGCAGCGGGTAGCCGGTTCGGGCGGATGGCGGTTGTGGTGGTGGCGGCGGTAGCGGCGGCGGGCAGTGGTGGTTGTGGTGGTCGGTGGCGTTTGGTGGTGCGATGGTGGTGGTCAGGGGCGGGGTGGCAGGTTGGTGTGGTGTGGGTGGCGGCGTTGGGT
>NW_014577423.1:194342-231898 GCF_000485595.1 Priapulus caudatus
GTCAGATGCAGCTTGTAGAATCGCATGAGCGTGCGTCCGGCCGTCCGGCCGTCCGCCCGTCCGTGCGTGCGTCAACAGTTGGGCACAAATCTAAACGGCTCAACGTAGGATTCGAAAGTCGGGTATATATATATATATATCGTAGCGCATTGTATAGAGAAGGAAATATAATAGAAACATGGCGGCGCGAAATAAAATTATTTTATTAAAGGGGAGACTGAAAATGGACGAGCAATATTATCACACACAGCATACCACAAACATACCAAGTGAAAGTCGCGGTGTGGAGTGACGGCGGTGGGGCGATGTCGAGAGTGACGAGGGAACCCCCGTTTTTTATTAGCTCATCTGACATAGTCAGATGCAGCTTGTAGAATCGCATGAGCGTGCGTCCGGCCGTCCGGCCGTCCGCCCGTCCGAGCGTGCGTCAACAGTTGGGCACAAATCTAAACGGCTCAACGTAGGATTCGAAAGTCGGGACGTAGGGGGGTAATCCGAAAACCAGTTGGGATGTCGAAGCTGGGGGTCAAAGGTCAAAGGTCAAGAGGTGTAAAAGAAGGGGGAACATCTCCGGTATAGGGAGGAAATGCAGAATTGCGGCACAAATCTAAACGGCTCGACCTAGGCTCGTGATAGTCGGTGTATAGCATCATGGTACGAAAAGCCATCACTGTGCCGAAATTGGAGGTCACAGGTCAAAGGTCAATGGGGCACAGGGCAGATTTTATACATTTTCTGAGCACATGTTCTGACGGAGCGATTGAACAACTTTTTTGTTTCAGCGGTGACCTACCATTTTATTGGCTTTATTGAAAGGACCATGAAATGTGCTTTCCACTGACGTGCGAAGAGTAAGTGTCTGATAACCTTTTGACCCTCAAGAGGAGGGTTAAACATGGATTCCTGAACTGCCTCAATGATGTCACAGTGTTCTGATATTCATAGCACATCCATAATCTGGAAACCCAATATGCCTCGATAGCCAAACGGCTACAGTACAGGATTGCGGCTCAAAGGTCTTTGGATCGAATACCATCCGAGTTTTTATTATTTACCTGTTTTCTGTATTTTTCTATCTTTATCCATTTAACTATTTCTTTCCAATTAAGGAAAATATTTACATGATTTATTTACAACAATTTCATAACAACAAATAATTTTTACAACAGTTTCATAACAACAAATAATTTTTACAACAATTTCATAACAACAAATAATTTTTACAACAATTAAATTTATTTTTATTTTTAATAGGGTTAGGGTTATGATCACAATGCACCATAATACAGGAGTTTCAGGCACGCGATTTGTATCAACCAATGGGATTTGGGAGGTATGCAGAATGCAGAAGGTTGCTGAAATGATGTGTACGCAACTGCGTATTTGCATATCTGCGCCTAACAAAGGTGTCACTACGCACGACTTAAATGTTACGTTTATAACCGTAGCAACAGACCTCAGATGAGCCCAGACGCTCTGCGGCTCTTGTTTGTTAAGAGAAGCCATTAGATTACACGCAGGGGCTGGTTTGAGAAAGCCAATACATCAATGTACTCATATGCGTATATAGACATGGATCGGCTTGGTGCTATCTGCTCGACAATATACTGCTATCCTACTACGCACACACGCACGCTCACACGCGTGCACGCACGCACACACACACACGCACACACGCGTGCACGCACGCACACACACGCGCGCGATATTTAATGGCTAGCCAGATTCACTGCATTGATATTGATTTCTGAATTTGACATTTTCTAACGGGGCGCGCGTTTACACATATACATATATATCAGGAGCGTATAATGACAAATGTCATTTGTCATTACATGTCATGACAATTTGTCATTATACGCTCCTGATATATATGTATATAGCGTTTTATATGCTGCACAAATACGAGAACCGCATACAGCCATTCTCCAAAGACTGTTTGATTACATGCGTCAACAAATAAAACTAGCTCGCAACAATCAATACTCGGTAAGCTTCGGAAATTATATTCCATTATTCGCTCGCTACAATGCTATCATCGGCGCTCGCAGATCGCGCACCGTCCTAAACTCATACAATAAATTCACGGAACCCGCGCCGCGCGCAAACCACGGGCCTAATAATGATACGAGTTAGCAGACGATCATCGTTGTCTACACACACTCACACACGCCCATGCACAAACACATGCACACGCACACGCACACACACACACACACACACACACACACACACACAACACCACACACACAAACACGCACACAAACACTGCACACTGCGCATCGCACCCGCACACGCACACGCACACACGCACACGCACACACACACACGCGCGCGCACACACACATACACACACACATATATATATATAATTCTATATAATTCTATATATATATATACGCACGTGTACATTTGGGACAGTGGCGCACACGCCGTGAATACACAAACGGTGCGCGCGCGTTTATATGCGCTCACGAGTATCTATCGCTTTAATATCCGCGTGCGCCACTCGATGGCCGTTTTTCGAATCCGGTCTCTCGGTCGAAGAGGCGCTCATCGATAGACTTTTGACGCGATTCGCCACCGCGACTAGGACACTTCAGATGGCCGACGAGACTGGCCGGCCGTCGCTGACACGTCACGTGACGTGCTCTAACCGAGAACGGCGGTTTGCGCGTGACGGCTAAATGTGTCGAGATGAAGAGAAAAGAGAAAGAAATGAATGAATAAAAGAGCGATATCAGTTCATAAGAAATCGTCCGTGTGTATCAACGTATTTGCATGGAGTCTCTTCGTCTGAGACGCAGCCATGGCAGACGTGGTAGCTATACTGTCGCGACGCCACCATCTGAAATGTCGGACTTTTACCGACCCATGAACTCTACTAACCTTAGCCCTAGCCCTAGCCCTAGCCCTATACCTAACACTAACCCTAACCCTGCCCCTGCCCCTAACCCTAACCCTGACCTTAAACCTGACCGTGGCCCTAACCCTAACCCTAACCCTAACCCTAACCCTAACCCTAACCCTAACCCTAACCCTAACCCTAACCCTAACCCTAACCCTAACCCTAACCCTAACCCTAACCCTAACTCTAACACTAATCCTAACCATAACACCAACCCTTCCTGCGCCTTCAAGCACGCGTATTCCTGCTGCCACTACTGCTATAGTGCGTGCGTAATATCACGATATAGATGCCAACCAATATTACTTTTCGCGCTGACCTGAGAAGATATGCGGCACGCTCTTGATTATTTGCAGATAGTCATATATTGTTCGCATTTCATTATCTTACCGATGCATAGTTGACTAACGTGCATATACGCGAGTGTGTGGATGTTGCACAAATTTTTCAGAATCTGAATATCCAACGCTAGAAGGGGACAAAACTAGCAAACCGCGCGTGGGGAATTGCAAATTTCGGACAAGTATGGTATAGTGAGGTGACATGGAATGTAGGCAGATAAAACGAGAGGTGACAGAAATGGCACAAGAGGAAAGCAAATCTACAACCTGGCCGCACGCGAAAGCGGGATTGTTAACGAGGATGGCGGAGCAGCATTGCTGGAGAGAGATTGTTTTCAGTTCGAATTCGATGCATTTGAGGCTAATTCTGCATTGCGTTTATAAATAGCCGACGCGAATTCGCGTTAAATGAGACTTTGCACTGCAAATTTTCTCAATGCTATTGAATGCTCTGCTATAAGTATTCCGATCGCGCATGCTTGTGTCGACGATGTGTTCCCCTTCGGGCTTCTGTCGCCGAATATTTCTCCCTGTGCTCTCTACACAAATTCGTGCACGCAGGAACGTAATCGATTCTCGTGCAGCGTTGTAGGGGGGTGTCCGTATCTCAGCCCTGCTATATTTCTAGCCATTTCTTGCTCGCGGTCTTTCCGTGCAATTCGAGGTTGAATTTACGTTCACAGACACGCGCGTACATTTCGCTTTAATCGTTGCAGTGGCATTATCGAGTCCGCCAGAGACGATAGAACCTCGGATGGAATACGTAATGCGAGGCGTATATACGTAGTATGTGACTTCTTTCTCTATCGCGCGCTGTTTCTTGCTCTCTGCTTGCTGCACAAGCAAATACCGACACTCGAGCACATGCAGCATGCCGGCTTCGATTTTCAATATGTGAAGCTGCATCCCAATCTCGCAATATAATCGAACGGCTTTGAACGAAGCCGGTGGCAGTTGGCATTTTCCCGCAAAATCTGTGCATTTTAATAGGTTTTTATATTAAAGTTACGAATGAGGTGTATTGCGTTCGCGAACGACGGAAAATCAATAGCACAAAGTTTGGTAATAATCATTACTCAGTAATCCAGAGCAAGCGAAAGGGCGACGTTGACTGGAAAATGGTTAACTTCTAAATCCTTTAGCTCATACGGGAGCACAGATTATCCGAGGCTCAAGTCTTGAGCGGTTTCGTCATTTTCCTACAGGAATTTTTTTGGTTTATTTATTTCGGCCTTATTTTTTCAAAATTGCTTTAGATCTTTCTTTGTTTATTTTTTATCTGCATTGTCTGCTGGTGCTAGTTGGGGGCATGCTGTGTGTTTTCACGTAGGTCTTAATGTTCTATCCCATTTGGCTGGTAAGGATCTTTTGGGGCAATTGTTCGCGAATGTTCGCATTGCTTGAAGTTTATTGATTGCTGCCCTGGTTGTTCTCCAGACTCTGTCCCGGTTAGAAAAACTGGATTGATGTTAGAGTTGAAGAGACGCTTTTGATAGCTTGTGAATTATAGTCCTATATATTATAGGAGGGCCTTCTATCTATCTATCTATCTATCTATCTATCTATCTATCTATCTATCTATCTATCTATCTATCTATCTATCTATCTAGTTATCTATCTCTCTATCTATCTATCTATCTATCTATCTAGCTAGCTAGCTAGCTAGCTAGCTATCTATCTATCTATCTATCTATTATAGATAGATAGATAGATAGCTAGATAGATAGATAAATAAATAATAAATATATATATATATATAGAATAATATCTATCTATTTATCTATCTATCTATCTATCTATCTATTTATCTATCTATCTATCTATCTATCTATCTATCTATCTATCTATCTATCTATCTATCTATCTGTCTGTCAATCTATCTCTCTCTCTCTCTTCATCTCATATATATAGATATATATATATATATATATTATATATATTCATCTATCTGTTTGTCTGTCTGTCTGTCTGTCTGTCTGTCTGTCTGTCTGTCTGTCTGTCTGTCTGTCTGTCTGTCTAACTATTTACCTAACCCAGTCTATACCTACCAATCATGCAGGCCACTCACTCATGTAGAGTCGCCTAACTGCATTGTATAAAGTATTAGCTGTCTAAGTATTAGTTACATAAGAATGATGAGTTAAAAGGAAAAAATTAAATACTATGCTTGGCCAGTTTATATGAGTTTATATATATATATATATATATATATATATATAAATTCCACAATTTGTCTATCGTTAATACACCATCATGCACCAATCCGAGTACGACGTTATATTAATGTAGAATGACATACTATTCGACGTACGTTCCTCGCTGGGTTAAATAGCCATCTTGTTGAATAGGGGCCATATGTTTGGTTTCCGTGATGGGCGTCCCACGCCTCCGGGAAATCGACTATGCCAGTCACATGCCAGCAAACATATATGGCATGAGGGAAATTGTGTGCGCTTGTATGGGTCCGTCGTAGATGGCTCGCCGTTGATTGCCTATTGAATTGACGTCGTTATATTTACTGTTGTTCGGTTTCGGTCTCGCCGTGACAGCATCTTCTATCTGCGACGGCGCACTTTTGCAGCGTTGTCATATTGGGCTGTCATCCACGCTCAGCGCGGCATTTATCAGATTATGGACGGAGAATGCGTACATTCGAGTAGGTTTCCCGAAGGGCGAAGCCCGGTCTTCTCAATTTGGAATAACAGCCTGCGCGCGTCAAGCATTCGTCGAGAGAGGCGCGCGACGAGCGGTGGCGCTGTCGGCGTATCGCAGCAGACATGGCTGATTGATGAGCTATGTTGTTATCGCCGCCTTCGCGATGGCTTCATTATATACGGCCTTCACACAGTTTCCGACGGCCGCGATTCCATATTTCCTCCGTCCTCTTGTTAGCGGGCCAGAATGTTTATATATTGCCAAGATGAAATCGGTTTCGCGTTTTAGCGATAAATCTATTTATCACCGCGTACATATTGAGTGCCTTTGCTGAGTTGCCGCTATTTAATATAAGTTATTCTTAATAGTTAATATTAACAATACTTTATTATATAACAGTTAGCTTTCTAGTGCACCCATATCTCGGCACTTCGTCACGCCGGCGTACCAACTACTCTGTAAATGGGTTGATAGATTTGAGTTATGTTGGGTTTTTAAATGCACCATTGAGTTGATACTAACATCGTCCCTCGTTAATTAAAAGCAGCCTTGCTCTGTGTGGATATACCAATTGTTGATTCGAGCTCTAATTTTCCGAATGTCGCCATTATATCCGTTTATGGGCAAATAGACGCGAATGCATTATGAGAATGAGTTGGACGGTCTTCCGAAATTCTCTATCAACGAACAGAAAATTGCCCAAGCTGGAATGGTAGTATTAATTGCACTATCAGATGAAATTGCACACAAAGCCACACGAATCTACCCATTTACAAAATCGTCGAGTTTCTTGCTACTGGCGAGACATTAAACAGATATTTCGCAGCGAAAGATATTTGCCGTTTTAAATTTTTAAAAGTAAAACCTCATTATAAATGTTTTGACGCATATATTAGCATGTTTGCAGAGTCACAATGAATAATTATAAATGACATATTAAGTTAATTCGGCTTTGCCGAGTTCGTTTGAATAAGTTGGCACACGAAAGCCTGAACATAACGAGCCCGTCTAACTGTACAGATGGACTACCAAACTTGAATGAGTGTGAAACCAGAGCTCAAGGGCTGGATCTGAATATCCTGAACAGATTGTACTTGTTGTAGAAACATTCGTTGTAGAAGGTCTTTAAAATCAGATCAAATTCTAATCAGAAGTTAAAATAAAATCAGTTAATATGTTTGCATATATGCGCGGGCGCAAAAGTTTCTAGTCTATGCTATTACTTTGACGCCTCCTTCCCCCATGTGCGTATGCGCACACGAACGGCATTGATACACCTAGATTATACATGTATTATCATTTATCAGGTAAAATAAGTGTACAGATGCGTATTACATTTACAATGAATATCAGCACGAATGCAGGCCGTAGCTCTCTTGTTCCAGTATACCCTAGTTGGCGGCTAGCTAAATTGCAAATTAATAGCATCATTAATGGTATTCAGTCACGAATTCAATTAAAGCTTAATTCGGGTGGTGACCTTGAATTCACGCACTGACTCACCCGCGGAACGAAGTCGCTAGGGATTTTATTTGTTAATTAACATTAATTGTCGCAGAGCAAGCGATAATTAATGTCTTTATGAACTCGAACCCAATTAGAAGTTTAGAAAAATGGCTGAAAATATGAAGAAAGCCTTTTCACTTTTATCATCGACCAAATCGACTGATCTAACTGCAATCGTAAACCAAATATTGTGTGTCGAAATTTCGAGAAAACTTTGACAAATGAAGTTACGATAACAGGAATATAACTAAGAAGGATAAACACTAATACTATGACGACGCTCTTTTATGTTATCCATGACTGACAATTCATTTTGGATTGTGCCATCGTGGCGATCTACAGAGTTTACACAACACTGACTAAACTAATTTCCGCAGTTTTTCGCATGTCTGTATGTCAGTCCGTCTGTTTGCATGTGTGCCGACGGGACTGGCTTGCTTGATGGGCTGGCTAGCTACCGCTATATCTGCTTGCCTTTTCTATGTCCCGTTAATTCATATTATATATCGCGTAGAATTTGTCAAGTCTAAACATTTCCGGTGAGGGTATTCATTGGAAATTATTAACGAAGGTTATAAATGTGCGACATTGCCAAGTGTGTGACAAACGTATTATTGTATAGTCACTAAAGAGCAACGAGTCGTGCGCACATTCATTCCGTATCCCTGTGGACAAAAACGGGTCTCGTTAGGCGCTAATAGTAAATTCAATTTTGCGTCACATATTATTTTAGCGATAAACGATGAAATCATAATAAACGGCAACTCCGGCAACATTCAATGCGCACGTGTTATCAACGGGTGTGAGATTTCGGCGTGGCATGTAACGTAAACCGCTTCGAATGCGGGAAATTGGCACCGCGGCCGCCTCAACACTCGAGTTAAAACGAATTCGCCGTTTCGGGATAATGGGACGGGCGAAGCTGGACCGCCAACAATCACTGTCCCTGGTCGTTAATTTCGAAATTAAACAGGACAGCACATGCGTTACACGACTTCCCGCGGGGTTGTCCAAACGCAAGCAACGGAAATTTCCTCAATAATTAAAATCGTTAGCCTTCCTCTCCTCAGCGGGCATCTCCTTCGTCGCATCGCGACGCAGGCCAGCAAGCTAAAACAACTCACGGGTGCATTATTAATATGCACAAGTGTCTGAGCTGATATATGCGCGTTAATTTGCGTGCTGACGCGCAATGTACTCTCTCGCAGGACGCGGCGAGATGCCTTGAAACCTCCCAACGCGCAGAGCGATGCTCTCCATACCAACGATGTTTGGTTACCGCGGCGGAATACAGCCAGCGCGCGATTCCTCGTTAGAAGTCAGTCAACAGTTTCTCCCGCAGCGGTGGTAGGATTTGACGAGTCTTTATGGGTTCTCTCGTGTAACATTTGGCCGAACTCCTACTGCGCGCTTTACTGGTTACGAGGCTCTATCGTGGGCTATTGAGACCTGGCGATGGAAGATCGACGCGACCTGCTTGCCCGGTAGATAAAGACACGTACGGGGAAAGAGATAGCGAGCGAGCGCTCAGCGAGGAAAAGACTAACCAGGTCGAATTGCAAAAAAGAGAAATGATAGAGAGAGAGACAGAGAGAGAGAGAGAGAAAGTGGAAGATGGCGTAGGGAGAGAGGGGGAAAATGGGGAGAGAGAGACAGAGAAAGATAAATAAATAGAGAGCGGGGGAGACGACATGCGTTACCAGTTATCTATCATTGGAACCCACTCAGAAACAAACCACTCTCTGCTCCTCTGTGTATTAAAGCCTTCCCCTGGCCAATCGGCTGGGGCCGTAAATCGTCACAAACGTCGCCACCCGGCAGATAAAATCCATGTTGGCAAGCTCTGGAGAGCTAGAGGCAGAGATATGGACAACAACAGGCACGAACGCACTCACTCGCACGCACGCGCGCACACTCACGCATAACCATGCTCACGCGCACGCATAACACGCGCACACAAACGAGGACGGATAGTTGGCCCCTCTGCTGACTGCTAAAGAGAATGATAGTGATGGAGCGGAGAGGAAGGAAGAGCGAGCGAGAGAGAGAGAGAGAGAGAGAGAGAGAGAGAAAAAGCGCGAGCGATCTGTAGCGGTGAGAGCGATAAAGACCGCGAGGGAAAGGAATGATAGAGGTTGGAAGGGCGGGAGAGAGGGAGGGGAAGATGCTTATATGGTAAGACCACAACGCCATAAAGCCTTGTTATTATAATTAAACTATAACGCAATTATAATGTAACTGTAATGCAATTATGATGTAAAGCGAGCAGTGCACACGTTACTAATTGACGCCAGCTAGGGGAGCGTCCATAGATGATGGAGTACTTCATTATAGTCGCCCGCGACCGCTACGGGCTTTCACCACCGTATAACCTCGCGAGATGGAAAGGTGTGGAAAATGTCACAATAATCCACCGATGCCTTCCATCGCATCGCATATACCCGTCTACTCGTGTCTTACACGTACGAAATCCTCGGCCACCTTCTTAAAGTACTCGTCTCTGCTTCATTTACTCTTCCACGTCGATAGTTAAGGCGTTAGAAGCATTCACCGAAAATCATTGCTTTCAGATACAACGGTCCATCGCATGCACGACGGAGTCAACAATCTTCCCACCGGCCCACGCAGCCTCCAAGAAGCCCTTCGACAATGAGAAGGGCCAGTAGCAGGACACTGCTCCTCTAGCGCTACGCTACACGGGACACGTCGTGTCAGGATACCAACATATATATCGGCGCATACATATTTGATGTGTGGTTAACCGATATTCGCCGTAGCCACCAGTCGCTCTAAGAGTAATAATCACGCAATGCAATAAGCGGTGAGAATGAACACATACATTAGCCCGGGAGAGCCCGGGTGCGCACAAGCGACTGATGGCACGTCGAAACCTCGCCAAGGCCGCTGTCACTTGACTAGACGAGGGCCCAATCGCGAGGCGACACGTTGAGCAACTTGCTTTCGCGTGCCGGTCGAGAGAGCGCTATCATCGCTCTAAGTCTAATTGAATTTTCTTTTCTCTGAGCGATTTCAGCACAATTGCCTCCCCGAGATATCGCATCGAAGCCGGCTCGAAAGCACGCGACGCTGGCAACGGTGCGATAAAATATTCGAGTGGAGCTGGAGCACTGGCGACGCAGCGACACTTGACAGAACCTATAAGCTACTTGTCAGCGATTATGCAGAGAAATGGCAATCCCCGCTGATCCACGTGCGCCAAACGAGGCCGTCAGTAATAGAAGGGCGAGCGATGGAAACGCAGGGAGGTTGGGCGGGATATATCCTTTTTTGGCGCGGAGAAGTCAGCGTTCCGTTGCGCATAAACACACAATGACGCAAAGCTACACAACGACAGAGATGTTTTCTGGACGGCAATCCTATACCCGAGAGAGAGAGAGAGAGAGAGTGAGAGAGAGAGAGAGGGTAAAAAAGAGCGCGCGAGATAATGCAGCGTGTGTAAGAGGGGACCGCGAGATCGAGAAAGTGAGAGAGCGAGAGAGCAAGATATCGAGATGACGGAAATAGCAAAAGAAAGGCAGAAATAAAGCAAAAAGAGAGATGGTGAGAGAGAAAGAGGAGGATATGGAGAGAGATGGAGAAAGAGAGTAGGCAATTAGTGTCAGAAACCACGCAAACCTAGTGCTCTGCTCACCGTAAGTACCGTAGGCGTTGCCACGCATACTACGCACGCATGGACTCGGCACTGCTCATTGGAGGCTAACAAGTCGCTCGGACACGCTCGTCGTGCGCGCGCAGCTCGCGACGCCGATTCTAGATCAAAGGAGCCGCCGTCGTCGTCGCGGACAGCATTGACAAAAAAGTGGTGTCGTCAGTAGCGTACGCTCGCCTCGCACATTTCAAGCGCCCTGGCCAGTAATTGCGACATGCGCATACCATCAACGGCAGCAATGCGGATTTGTAGAACAGGGTAGGGGAGGAAGGAAGACGAGGGGTGCTGACGGGATGATGGACAAGTGTACGGACGTGTTTAAGCGTGTCTAAAATCAGTGCCAAAACGTGGCGGATGTTGGAATCATTAGGTGTTGAATGTTGGAATTACTCGATCCATTATCGTTAATTAAGTTATTTGCGAGAATGTGTGAAAAATCATTGCATCGCTGTCAGCAGGCGTCGTCAGAGCGATTGTTACTCCTAAAACTATTCCTAACTCTTACATTATATCTTTTATCGCTGAGAGGAAATTAAGTTTCCGTGAACAATTTTAAGCATATTTGCTACGAAGTGGAGGGATGGGTTGCAGGCTGGCCCAGGCTGTCGCAACTATTACAAGAAGGCGATTACACGACAAAATGTAACTCATCACTCGTTTCTTGACTACAACACGCTCTGAGGATCGCTGTGCCGCTATTGACATGAAACTTTCCATTCCAGGTGAATTAAAAATATGCAATTAGTACAATACAATACTACTAGTAGACATACTCCTCTTGTAATATAGGCCTATTCTCTCTCTGTGCCTCTCTCCCTCTTTTTTTATCTCTCTTTTCCTCCCTGTATCTGTCTATCTATCTATCTATCTATCTATCTATCTATCTATCTATCTATCTATCTATCTATCTATCTATCTATCTATCTATCCATCCATCTATTTATATATCTATCTATCTCTCTCTGTCTGTCTGTCTGTCTGTCTGTCTGTCTGTCTCTCTGTTTCTCTCTCGCCCTCTCTCTCTCTCCGTCTGTCTCTCTCTCTCTCTTTCTTTGTCTCTCTCACTCTTTCTTTCTTTCTTTGTCTCTCTCTCTCTCTCTCTCTCTCTCTCTCTTTCCAACTATTTATGTTAAGAGCCCAACCTTAAATATTATTTAAAGCAGCCGCGCACACCCTATCCCATTACGGCTTGTTACGCACATACTATACTGCATGCATGTAATAATTATGAAGTGGGGTTTTCACTATATTTCACCATGTATCATAACCACACGCACGGAAGGATGTGAAATAACCAGACGAGTGGTAGATTTCTAGTTGTACTACCGTTTACTACTAATGTGACTAGCACTTTACAAGTTTATTTATAACCGCAGCATGCTGATGGGAAAACCGGATACGCGATGTTTCTGGTACGCGCGTTTCGTAAGTTAATGATACAACTTATTCTATTATAACATTCTTCCAAGTTATGTACTCCTAAATATATTGGAAATGCGCATTGCATTGTGTAAATAAACTTTCTTATTTCTTTAAAATGACTACAGATAATTTATTGACATAATTATGCTATCTTTGTAAGTGATGAAATGAGCTGACCGCAATTGTGGTCTCCACGGTCGATGGTGCAGATTTTCTACATGACTGAGCACGCAGAGCTAACAACTGCCAGATACTGGGGAATTTTCATCTTAGCTACAAATTATTCTAAGTTCTTACTTACATGGGTGCTTAGCTTAGGTAGGCCCATATAAGGTACTTAGGTACTACTCACTACTTGGGTATCTTGGGTGCTTAGCTGCTTAGGTTAGTGCTTAGGTATTGGCTAAAATGTATAGATGTCTAGATTAATATTCCGCGCGAAAAAAACGCGCGCATGTTTTTTGTATTCGGTATCGGCGGTGTGTATCGACGTGCCTGTCCTCACGAATATTAACGAAATTCACTGCACAATTTCTTTCGATGGAAGATAGTCGATTCTTTCTTGGAGATACAGTCGTGTTGCTAGAAACAAAAGGTCTTATTATCCACACCGCGGTAGCTATTTCCCAGCCCAGCACTCTCGACTAGCCTCCGATAAAAGCATATAGATTACCGCTATTATATAGCTTCCGTTCAAGATTCAAGACTTCACAATCTTCGGCGGGATATAAGAGCTATAAAGACATTGCGTATAGAATGGCGAAGAAGGCGCGCAGCTTGCGATGGGTTGAGATAGTTACGGGCACCCGCTCTAAAAAGTCCCTCTTTTCGAATTCGCGCACATAAAAACCGCGAAAGTGTGGCAATCACCGGCGGGATGTATAATTCAAGCCGAATGCGTTCGGCCACTCATTGTCAACACTACTCTCGCGTTTGTTTCGCGTCAGCTACCAGCGGAACACATGCCGATGTAAATAACGTGACCGAGGTCTCTCCTGTCGACAGAAGTACAGGAGTTACGCAGATTTCTTGTTGATTGTACAAGTACTGCGGGCGTATGTATAGAGCGAGGCTCAAATGTTGTTTTTTGATAGGAATAGGAAAGAAGCTTGCACACAAAGGTACGACGATTGCTTGCTAATTGATGTGTGCAGTTTGTCAACTATTTTTTTACGAATTTTGTTTGTTTATAGAAGCAGAGACTATCGTCGCCTGCAAATGTACGAAAATGCTTGTTGAAAAGCAGAGAGGATGTTTGCCAAGTTTCTCGTTAAGAGAAGTGCAGTGGTTATTTGTCTACAGAGGCCCGGATAGTGCTTATAGTGATCAAAGAAGGAAAAGTATCTGTCTACAAAGATAGGAATGCTGCTTACTGAAATAGGTTAACTGCACATTTAGGTTTGGTACTTTTCTAGGGGTGTTGACGTTGCTTGCTGATGGATGCTATATATTTATCGTCGACAAATGAAAAGAAACTGCTTGCCTCAAGCGGTTGCCGCTATGAGCTGAAATGAAAAGAATATCGATTGATTAAAGATCATATCAGGAGTGAATGAATTATAAAAGGGCAGATGCAGTAGTAATCGCATTCCCCCAAAACAAGTTGACTGATAGATTTAGTCAGAGGCTTTAGATAGATTACCAAACTAACCTAACCAGTGATAGCAATAGATCTGCACACAGATCGCAATAATCAATATTTGGTACATTACAGTGATTGCACGCATTAACGCCGCAAAGACATCGACACAGCATCAGACGATTAACAATAGCACCCTCAATAAATCATGAATCTTTACCGGCATTAATTAGCTATAGTGATTAATGACAAAGAGAGCGTCAGAAACACATTGATACGGAATGGTGGTAGAACGAGCCCACGAGCAGCCCACTATCAGCGTAGAATAGAGTGATTCGTAAGTTGAAAAGCCGTGCAGTCCATTGCAGCCACGTAAAAATTAATCGAGTTAGATGGATTTTTAACTTTGACAAAATTCATCGTCACAACATGTTACGTATAAAGCCGGGCCGTATGGAAGTGCAAACTCATAAATACGAACCATAGAAAGTCTTCTTTGACGCATATACATTAGTACCGTCGATGCTGGAGTGTTTTTAACGACCTGCTCGAATATGCGGAGTCTGTGGAAACGCTTCCGCTCTGGGTTAATAACGACGCGGTCGCCTGCTGCCGTGAACGTTATTGCTGCTATTTAAAGCCCCGGTCACAACGGATCGTACGAAATTTTGTCGTGGTGGACCCATAAAATATTTGTCGTGGCCAGATCTTGCAACATGCCCGAAATATATTTCGAGTGGTCACAAGGGCTACGACACATCAAAGATGGTTTGGCGATGGGGACGCGACAGAAAAAAAAGATGTCGTGGTTATGTCGTGGGTGTGTCGCAAGTCAGTCGTGCGTCAGTCGTGAGTTGTCGGGGGGCTGTTTTTTACGTGAACAGGTCGTGGTTCACTCGTGGGATGCACGTGCTACAGTCGTGCGACTGGCGCACAACAGTCGTGGGTCATTCGTGGGTCACTCGCGCGTCCGTCTCCCGACTATCTAACGAGGCCCGGTCTGTTGCCTGCCATTTGCTGCAGAGATTTTCCAGTGGATACATCGAAGTTCTGCCCGAATGTTTGACATTTGTCACTTCATTTAATCAAAGTTAGTATCCAGGATGCCTCTCAAGAAGAAAACCAACAAGAGAAAGGTGGTAAGCTTAGCAGTTGGCCCTTGGTGATGCGAGGGGCGACACTCAGCAACAGCTCGTGAAACATGCCAGATTCCATCCGCATGAACCCCACGAAGTCACCGGCAGATTCCCGCTCCAACTCTTGCATCAGAGTACTATACTGCCCAAACATCAGGCGCAGCTCGATCCACGGCCGAACCCACCAACGTCGGGGGTTTCGCCGGTTCCTGCGCTGCTCCCGGCCCGGATCAACGCCAAACAGCACAATATTAATGCTCGTGCTGGATTCCTCCAGACGCCCCCTCAGCAGGGCCACGCGTAGTCGCTCAGGTGGAATAGCCATCCTCTTTCAGCGCCGACAGGCAGTTTTTAATTCCAAGCGTTTATTTGCCCGAGCTATATACCCCTCAAAAAACGAAAATATGTTGCAAGACTAACGCAAGACTAACGCACGACAGACTTGCAATGTTGTGCGAGCTTCTTACGAAATATAATATTCGTGAGACAATCTTGCAACTGTCTCACGACTGTCCTGCGACAGCCGTGAGACAGTTGTAGGACAGTCGTGCGATAGTCGTAAGATTGTTTGACTAAAAAAAAAAATTCTGGGACCCACGACAAGATATTTATCGCACGACAGTCGCAAGACTGTCGCAAGACTGTTGTAGGACAGACTCACGACAACCAGAAGACATAGATACCACAAAAAATCGTGCAACAAAAAAAGGTGCATGTTCAATTTTGCCTCACGACGGCAAGTCGATGCCACGATGCTCAAAATTTCGTAGGACTGTCTTGCGACGACCCCCGATGACCCACGATTTGCCCAAATTTTCTGTCGTGTCGTTGCACAAATGCGTCGTGGGCTCGTTGTGACCAGGGCTTAAGAGCTCAGTGTGAAGTAAGGCACATATGGCGGTCGACAATGCAGGCGCCATTACGTGGGCCTGGGATTAACACTGCACTGCGTTATAAGCAGCAGAAATGTCATCAGCGGGCAGGAGTAACGGTAATGCCGCAACCGGCTTCGCTGCATTTCGCTGACGATTCCATTGGGTTATATCTGCCGATTTATGGACGCAAGACGCGCGCCGCCCCCTCGTTCGTCCGCGCATCTGCGCAATAACAATGGAATTACTTAGAAATCGTAAATGCAAAAGGAGGAATTTGCAGCAGGAAGCTATTAATGGTCAACCTCCTGCAGCTAGCAGTTCCATCCCGGCTGCTGTCACACTTTCGCAGTGCGCTCGAAAGGTCACGCGGAAAAACGCAATCAATAGATAAATCGACGGGTTGTCGCGAAAATGTACGACTGCTCGCCGTCGCTGGAATTAACTCACGTTATATTAAGGGTCAAAGTCATTCACACACCGCCGCTCAAGAACAGCAATCGTAGGTAAAATGGAGAACCGTGTGTGCGCGTGCGTGCGTGCGTGCGTGCGTGCGTGCGTGCGTATTTCTGCACGCGCGGTCGCACTGCATGTGCTGGTCGATGCTACGCAATACCTGTTAGATTTGATACACGGGAAACTTAGACCGTGTCCTTCTTTATACCCCGTTCATCATAGGCCTGTCCAACGCTGTCAGTGTCCGAGTTCTTCAATGACGCTATGGTGCGACAGTATTACCCCACCAGTCACTGCCTTGCTGTTTTTGATATCGATTAGCTATGAGCTGCACACTTATTTGTAGAAAAGATCTACTCGGAGAACCCGTTCGCTGAATTTTCCCGTTAGGATTACCAAAAAAAAGAGTCGTGGTACTTACTTATTACACCACTTTCTATCCGTGCAGTGTAAATATAAATGTTGAAATAGGGCTGAAGTCTGAATAACGTATACTAGCAGACGCATGCACGTCCGTACGTGCAACGCATGAATACAAGGGCACTGCGCCGGGTTGGCCCTGGCTGGCTGCAGGTTTATGTGTTCTTACACAGATATGCCGCATCCACAGTCAGGCAAAACAAATTTAAGACGGCTATCCTCCTGCATTAAGTAGGCACCCGTAGATGACGCACGTTAGAGTCAAAGCTGCGCCTGCACACAGCAAGACAGCTACTGCTGTTCTGTACACAGACTCACTTAATACCAAGAATAATGAATGGTCTATTACAAGATTGATTGAATAGACTATAGAGCAACGGCGTCTCGTTTCCCTTCCCGTTCGATCTCACTACGTAAGCTTATTGCATTACGTAGGCTTATTGTAATTTTTCGTGTCCTCTTCAATCGTCTAAAGCTCGGAACAGCGCCATTTGACAAATCGAGGCAACAACACTCACTCACTCAGTCAATCCCTCCCTCACTTACTCACTCACTCACTTACCCATCCACGCACGCACACATGCATGCACGCACGCACGCACGTACTCTCACACACGAATTCAACCACCTACGCACACACGCGCTCGCTCATTCTGCAAACTATGGTTTGAGGCACGATAAACATTTCATTTCCAATAAAACCAACCTTCTATTTAAAGGAAACCTAACAGCTACCTACTCATATAATTATCTGTCACTCAGGGAAACTTCAGTAAAAACCTTCAAGAATGTAATCAGAATAAAATCCTTATTACCATTTAGTGTAGGGATTCATTCACAATGCATAATAATGAATGGAATAAACATGTACGGTCTAGATGACTAAAAATAAATAATTTATTTCCAATTTATTTCACACGAAATCTATCCCGAATATAAATAGCCCATTTTGGCAAACAGGGCAGCTGTTTCACACGAACACCACTGACTGGGACAAAACTTCTACCGTGCAATAATTACGTATGTTTTTATACTTTAAACCTTCATTCATCTTTACAGCTATACAAACTAACATTAGATTCTCCACCACATGTAGAAGTTGATTGGATTCAAGTTAGAAACCCTAGTGTGCGAATTGAGCTACCCGTCTGAGCAAATTAACCATGCCCCGGTAGATGTTGTTGCTAGGTCGGCCAAGCTACATATTAGCGATGTAAGCTAGTCTATACTTGAATTGCATGTTTTTGTTACTAAGCAGCGTTTTTAGAATGCCCCTATTCCAACACTGATTGGCTAGAGCCACCTGTCTGTGTCAATCAGTCCAGGCAGATAGGTCAATTCGCCACATTGTGAGTAGACGCATTTGCATGCACAATGCATGATCGCATTGCTTTGGCAGGCCTACAGAAACCTCGCTGTGAAGATCACCACAATTTACTACAACCACTTACAACACGCAGATCTATCACATGACTACATACGACGTGAGAATAACAGCTCGTATAGCTTTGCTTTATGTCAAGGGGGCACTTCTGTAAGAAATACAGCGTAGCTCTAACAGATGCCTCTATGTAACATTACAGGTTGAATATACAGCTTGAGAGGCCGCTTACAATGTGTGAATACAATATTCGTAAGCCTGCGCGACATACGAAACTCAGATATGGTGTCGTATCACAAACGCTTTTCAGCAATCATTACAAACTAGAGCCACGCTGAGTGACACATCCGGGACGGATAGCTTACTGGTTCACGCACAAGGTTATTTACCTAATCTACAAATGCTTTTTTACACAACACAATTTATACAAAAAAAAATATCTCAAAAGTGGCTGGCGATTCATATGGACGGATCCGAGGACGCACAGAACGTGTCAATTCGTAACCAATTATTTACGCTTCCTATGAGTTGACCGTTCCCCGCCGCTTCCCCCGCACCGCAAGACGATAGCAACGATGCGGGTTCACCCGATCACAATATCATCATCGTCGCTCGTCACGGCATCGGCGACTGGTGTGGTGTCGGTGGGTCGGGCGGGGCTGGACGGAGGATGGCTAGCGGGCGAATCGTGCGAGGCAGCCAGCGCATGTGTGGCGCCTCTCACCGGTGCTCCTCCGTCGAGCAGAGAAACCGAGGCTTTCTCTCGGAAGTGTCTCCTCTGCGGCGAGGTGGTGGCGGTAGCGCTTCTGTCGAGCGTCACCGTTGCGTGGGAGTCATCGCTATCACACGCGTGCAGGTCCCTACAGCAACGCAAATCACGTACATGTACTCAGTCCAGTGAAAAATACATACGCAGCGGTCTCCAGCTGTGGCGGTGTTTGCAAACAATACAGTACAAATGTAAATATACAGTTCAAAATATTCTAATATTCAATAGAACCGCCAACTATTTCCCTTCATCACAGGCAAACGATGGCATACGCGTGACTGCAATAATACAGGTAGTGTCCGTGAGCATGCTAAGATAGTGAAACGTGTCTAGGGTGATAGATTCCATCACAATTAGTATGTGCCGATTCATCTGCCAGGCTGTTTTCTCACTGCTGAAATGTACACATTGAATCTTAATTATGCACAAGGTGTTACAACGAAGGGCGTTAATTAACTCTCACTTGTGTTTTCACAGCGACGGAACATCATACCTGATTTCTTCATCACGTAGGTATTGCTCTCTGTACATGTGCGCCCGCAGTGCAGATTGAACGACAGTCACGTCGCCGGCATTATAGATTTTTCCCTCCCCACTAGATGCCAGCACCGGCCTGCTCGTATGCAGCCGTTCCTCTCTCTCAAAGTGTCCTCTGAGTGTAGACTGTATTAGTACAGCTGCTTCCTCTTTCGCTGCCAACGCCGTTTTCTGATCAAGGCATTCAAGTGCACGGTTAGATAATTGCAGTTTTATACGTGCAATATGATTCTGTGTAAAGCACTAAAAGCACTATAAAGTCACGATGAAAAACACTCAGGTAGCAGCCAAGCAGAATTTCTACTAGTCATGCCTAGCCATTTACCCCAAAAGGTACTGTCAGCTTTGATTGTGTGTCACTTACAGGGGACAAAGAGAAAGAGAGAGAGGAAGCTAGAGTAGAGACAGACCGAGAGAAAGAGCGCGCGAGAGACAGCGCACGAGAGAGAGGAAGCTAGAGAGAGAGAGAGAGAGAGAGAGAGAGAGAGGGAGAAAGAGAGAGGGAGAGAGACAGAGAGAGAGAGAGAGGGAGAAAGAGAGAGGAAGAGAGAGAGAGAGAAAGAGAGAAGATAAAAGAGAGAGGAGAGAGACGGTGGGAGTTAGGGAGATAGTGAGATATGAAGAAATAGATTAAAAGAGATGGGGAGAGTTAAGCCACTCGGGGCATCAAAGCCTTCACAATTAGAAGCCCTAGCAATTTCTTGCTGTTTTATAATTATTAACACGCCTTGCCGACAATCTGCCTGTAACTTCAATTAGCTACTATACACATCTTGAATGCCAATCAGGAAACCGATAGCATGCATAAAGACACTGCATCGTATTGCAATGCGATAAGTACAAGAATAGTTGTTACCATATAATACTTATCGTGCCGTAATTTTTAAATTGCAGCATTAACGGGCAGCTTCTTGAAAATCACTTAGACCACAATGAACTACTATTATAATAGTCAATCTGGCAACTAAATGCTTAAGTGGTTTCTACTCTGCAGTTTCATGACAATGAATTTAACCTTACACCAGGGGAAGTAAACCGAGTAGCACGTGGGTAGAGATGCATACATGTATATTGCCTTTTTTACAATTTTCAAATAAACACACAATGGGTTACATAAAAATGCTATTAAACTGTCTAAGAAATGTCGCTAAAAAGGGTAAAACTAAACAAATGTTTTCCATGGACCTTGGAAATCGATTCCTAGCAGATCTTTCTGCTTTCAATTTGCCAGCGGGGCTATACGTTTCACAGTGAATTACCAATAAATCTGTGGATGTTGCATGCGCAAGACAACTTGATCTCACTCATATTGACTGCACTCTCGCTTCACTTTCCCTAATCTCGTCTAGAAGCATCCATCTTCCATCTTTCAATACTGTGATTACATCATGTGACACAGCAAGAGCATAAACCTTTAATGAACAGCTCCTATGGGGATATGTTTTTCCTTGTCAAACAGACGATGGGAAACGCTTAAATATAAGTTGGGTTCATGTAGAATTTTATTACATCTCTCTTGACTAAACTAAGAATCAATGTAAACGGGTGAAGTGTACTTTACTGGATATATCTCTGTTTTCATGGTTTTGTTCTTGCAGTCGTCTTGTACTGTTTAAACTTTGCTGTGAATACTCAGTGAGTCAGTTGTAATATTGCCCGGATTCCGAAATTTTATACTGGGTCTATATTAGGTAATAACAGTAGCTAATTGTTCATTCTCCCACATTGTTCTTTCACATATCCCTTCCTTATTTCCCTCCAAGTATATAAAAAGAAGTTTTCCTTATGTACCGACAAACAGTGCATCAATGAAAGTGGCAATCATTCCACTGAACGTGCATCTTACGAGTAAGGAGTGTACATGCTAAAACATGTATTGAGTTGAATAAATCATATACTCATGAAACAACTACGAATAAATTAACGTATAATTAACGTATACAAACAACCCAACCAACACACACGCAACTACTACATTCTGCAACAACCTGAGTCGACTACCTGCTGTCTGAAAATCTTCCAGTTTCGTTGTATGGTTGTTGCCGCACGTTGCTGCCTGAGATTGTAAGCAGCCATCTCAAGGGCTTCACACTGTAGGTAACCACCACTGTCTACAGGGTCTTGCTGTTGACTACCATTCTGTGAGTCAGACTACAGTGCAACAGCCACAGAAATAATATAGATAACCATAGTTATCTATATTATTTCTATGGCAACAGCAAACACTCAAAATAATCCATCAAAGGTAACCAGGAAAAAAATGACACTACCATTTTTCAAAACAAGGTCAACACCTCAAAGATATTAGAAAATACATTTGGCATGCCCTAACTGGCAACAGTTACTGCCCTGTGCAAGCACACTCCAAGCAATGGGAATGCATGTACCACCACTGCCACAAGCAAACGTACATTACTACCTAATCAGAGTTAGCCTACCTACTGTAGCAGTTCCTTGTATCGAAAGTCAACCATATTTAAATGGTAAACCACTACAATGACTATTGCTATTATAAATTCGACATCTAATCAGGTCATCATAAATTAAACTATAAATATATAGCAATTTCTTCTCAACTTCTCTTTGAATGATTTCCTGCATGTTGATATAATCAGCTTGCTAATGTGATGTGATCTTGATGTTGTTGTTTGTTTGTAGTTGTAGTTGTTGTTGTTGTTGTCATTGAGATCAGCAATGGATAAAAAATAAAAGCAGTAGTAATTTCCAGATGATTGATTATAATCAATAATCAGTCGAATGCAGCAGCCGACTAATTAATTTATTATGAAAATAAATTATCGATCATCTAAAAAAAACTATATCAACAGTGTACCACTAAACAATCTTTTGTGTAATATTTTGTTGTGAAGTTAATTCTTCTTAGGCATATTATAATCTGATGTTATTCCTTATAATTTCAGGATATGGTGTGTGGATGACCAAGATCAAGAGTAGATAATAACACAAGAGTGAGACACCCGATTCCCGCATTTTTAACCGATTTTTCTCATCAAAATTTGCCACCAATAAAGAAGCGATCCCGCATTTTTAACCGATTTTTCTCATCAAAATTTGCCACCAATAAAGAAGCAAGTGTATACGTTCCTCAGCTTATTATGACCACTAATCACTCACCTTCGTGGTACTGATATTCGTTTACATATATTTGCTAGCGTATTGCTGTAAATCGTAATCTTGCACGAGCTGAATTCGATCAATTTACCGCTAAAATGGCGACTTGTTGTGACCTGTTTAGACAACTTGAGAAGCTATCGGGGCGCCAATATTTAGCAACGGACGGTTTCCAAATCATTCGTGCCCTGATAGGGGTTTAATGTACTTGATTACCTGCGCGTGCATAATGTGATACTTACTGCAAACTACTACAGAGAATATTGTTATTATTGTATTATTACTTATGTAAGATAGTATGTCAATTTCTTGTGTTGTGATCACAATAACTGAGCGCGGCTCGCGGTTCCTCACGAGATCAAAATTCGAAATTTAGATTGTCTCTCAAGCCTATCAGGGCGCGAATGATTTGGAAACCGTCCGTTGCTAAATATTGGCGCCCCGATAGCTTCTAAAGTTGTCTAAACACCTAACAACAAAAGCGGTAAATCGTGCGAATTCAGCTCGTGCAAGATTACGATTTACAGCAATACGCTAGCAAATATATGTAAACGAATATCAGTACCACGAAGGTGAGTGATTAGTGGTCATAATAAGCTGAGGAACGTATACACTTGCTTCTTTATTGGTGGCAAATTTTGATGAGAAAAATTGGTTAAAAATGCAGGAATCGGGTGTCACACTCTTGTGTTATTATTTACTCTTGCCAAGATGTATTCCAGCATGACTAGCTGATCGCATTGATATCTGCCTGTCTGTGGCAGTGGTAGAATACTGCTAAAGGCCACCACTTGGAGTCAGAATATATACACATCTATTTACCACCTATATACAAACATATAAAGAGAGACATAAATATACTCATCATTTATCACAACTAACCTCGTGGTTCCCTCTAGTGGGTGCAGAAGCAAGTTTTGCCTTAGTTGCAATGGCAGAAATTCTTCGGGGTCGCTTCTCTGGAGTTGTAGAAACACTGGACGCGAGTAATACCATGCAAGCATGAGAATTTCATGCAACTCAAAATGCATGCACACTAAATGCCGATTCAGCGAAAAATACAACCTAGAGCAAAAACATCCCACAATGCCAAAGGTAATAATAACAGCTGAAAAACGTATGCAAAAATCTCCAACGTGGAAGGTGATGTGAACCCTAGTATAAGGAAAAGATGTTGGAGAATTGTTTTTTGGTTCATACGCGCAATTGATAAATTACCTGTCGTGGGGAGACTGCAGTACACGTATGGAGCTTCTCCCCAAGCTGGGGCTGCGACGCTTCTCCTTTTCCGCTTGCAGTTCAGCCACAGCATCAACGCTCTCCTTCTGCAGTTGTTTTACAGCTTTCCTGAATCAAAGGTGGCACAAAGAGTTGATTATTTATGTTTCAACAAGTGCCGCAGAGCGACACGCTCAACTGACGTGTACTGTAGCCGGGTATTCTTCTGATAAACTCACTGGCAACCGAATCAAGTGGGCCGGTAGTACAGTAATACAGATATAGCTGTGCAACTTTAATGACTTCGCTATATTAACGTTATCATGGATATGCGTCGAGCGCGAGTGTAGTGGTGGTGGTGGGGGGAGGGTGGGAAGAGGGGCGGGTGGAGGAGGCTCTAATAGCAAAAGCAGTTCAGTTCTTTGTTAACAGTCAACAAATCCATGTTTAACCCTCCTCTTTAGGATCAAAAAGTTATCAGACACTTCGCACGTTAGCGGAAAATAGATTTCACGGTCCTTTCAATAAAGTGATAAAAACGGTAGGTCAGCGGTGAAACAAAAAAGTTTTCCACTCGGTACGTTAGACCTTGTCCTCAGAAAATGTCTGATATCTGACCTTTCCCCCACTGCCCTTTGACCTGTGACCTCCAATTTCGCGCTGGTGATGGGTTTCCTCCCCATCACACTATATATCAAATATTAAGAGCGTAGGTCGGGCCGTTGAGATTTGTGCCGCAATTACGTATTTCCTCCTATACCTTAAGTTAAGGGTGAAATATTCTCCCTCCATTGACACATCTTGACCTTTGACCCCAAATTCGACATCCTGAGTCCTTTTCGCGATCCCCCCCCCCGACGTCCCAAATATCAAGATCGTATGTCGCTCGGTTAGGATTTGTGCCGTAACTGTTGACGCACGGACGGACGGACAGACGGACGGACGGACATTCATGCGATTCTACAAGCTGCATCTGAATTCGTCAGCTGAGCTAATAAAAACGATGCACAGATAATCTGCCTGCTCTAAGGGAGATATGACAATGTGAATAATAGGGATGCTGCAATGGGACGGAAGCTGTGGAACAACGCTAAGATGAAGAGGATGCTGAGATGATATGGAAGCTAAGATGGAACAAGGGATGATGAGGCTCTCACACATTGCAATCACTCTGACAATAAACTACTTCATTAACATGATGGCCAAAGTTGCATTGGTGCAATACAATGGGAATCTATGTTCAGACAGTTGCTACATGTATTCCATCTATTCTGAATCGAATGAAGTAATGCAATACTACAATATATGCATGACAGTAGAGCATAAATGGCCGCATACTCCTTAACCTCCAGCTTCTGTTTGTAATGCGATCGGTCCTGCCTCAGCCGCCGAATCACTCCTCTCAATTTTTCTCTTTCCTCCAGTAGCTCTGTCTCTCGTCTATCCAACTGCTCTAGACATTGCTGTGCACTCCCTCTCAGTGGCAGCTTACCTGCAGACAAGCAACCTCTTTA
The DNA here is from genome assembly GCF_000485595.1 of Priapulus caudatus. Lineage (NCBI taxonomy): Eukaryota > Metazoa > Priapulida > Priapulimorpha > Priapulimorphida > Priapulidae > Priapulus > Priapulus caudatus. Next base: position 219,859 of record NW_014577423.1, read on the forward strand.
TTAACACGAATATGAATGTACTTTAACATGCACAAGTAATATGCACACGTAATGTGGCAGTGCCTTATTCCAATGCAACAATGTAGAATAGAAGAATAGACAGTGTCTTATACACACAAAAAGCTACCAGTTCGACTCAACATGTAATAAGAGATATAGTAATGTAGTAACCTAGTATGCTCATATTTATATGGTGGCTGCATTAGATATACTGGTTTATGCAGGCATACCTCATGATCAATACACTACCTTCTGTGACGACTGAATTTTTACTGACAAACGTTTTCATGTCTGCCACCTGCTCCCTTTCCTCTTCTAGCTTTTTCTCCAGACTGGCAATTGTTTCCTGCAGCTTCCTGTTCATCTCAGTGCCCTCCTCACACTTCCTGTGAGTCTTCTCAAGGCACCTGCTTGTCTCGAGTGTCTTTTCAAGGTTGAGCCGTATTGTTCGGTTCTCAGCAGCCATCTTCTGCTTCTCGCGAGTCAGCGTTTTTACGGAACCATTCAGGGATCTCAGCTTAGCTGCAACCTCTTTCATCCTCGGATGTCTACCAGAACAGTTGAAAATTGACGTAAAACAATCCACTCTACTTCCATACTTCAAAATTATTTTCCCAAACTCTAACATTTAATATCTATTTTTCATATGCAGAAGCCTTTCTTATGTGCAATGATCCTCACCCCATTTTACCGAAGCTACCTTCACACATGTATTGGATTTATTTTCTCAGCTGCCTATTCATTGCACTGCACCATGAAATCACATACGTGACAGTCGAAATAAGCCAGTCAGGAATAATATGCAGGCTATTAACCACCCGCACAAGCTGGGACTTTACAAATAGGTGCCCAATTATGACTAAATATCGCGCGGCTTGGTGCTATTGAAAAGCAGCTTCAGCCGAGCATTGTTACGAAAAACACCACAACTGGTCTAGCACGACTGACTTAGCAACAATATCCAAGGGGAACATGGTTTTCCTCGCGCAGACGGATAGATCAATATTTTTGCCAGTCAGATATAATGTGGCCATACGGGTCATCACGTTTCCACGTTTCACAGCCGTTTGTACAGACTCACCTAGGAGCAGACTCAGGATGTGAGGGAGTCTGTGAAAGTTCAGCCCGCAGACGAAGTACTTCCTGGTAATACGCCTCAAGTTGGACTCTCATCTCTTCGACCTTTGTGGTCTTCAAAGAACTTTCTAATTTCCTGGTGTAACAATTTATAAGCTAGTCACCCATATGCACACACAACAACCAGAAGACCACAACCACAATGAGGAATGACACAGTGTTTCTGTTCCATTCTATTGAACATATTTACCAAAATGCCTAGCAAAAATTCTCCAAAATGAATATTCGTACGCAAGAGCACTCGTATTATTGATGATGTCTTGTTAGTATCTTATAGCAGTACGTGTATCATCGATTACCTGAAATCTGTTTCTCGCTGCCTTAGTGTCTGCTCTAGTTTAAAAATCTTCTGCTTGAGGGCATTTGTAACCTGTAATGGACCAGGAAAAGTGAGTGCTATAATACTTTACTCTCCAAAACGTTATAGCATATGAATTCTGTATCACAATTTCCAAAAAAAATATTTTGTGGCTAGAAATAAGAATAAGTAAGGATACACACGGCTGAGTTATCTGCCTGTTTAGTGCCAAGAGACCGACGCATTTCGTCACATCCACTGGGGTTCAACAGCTGCTCAATCTGCTTGTCCTGAAAGCAGTAGAATAAAAAGGAAAACGATGTACTGGAATTACTTAGTTCAGAAGCACATTATAAATCAGGGTTTGGTGATTGCACCATATGAATGCACTTCAAGCATTTGTCAAGAGCTGCATATATAGTTAAAACATGTTTGCCTGTATTTGCTAGTGATTGTAATTTTTTATGTATTCTTTGCGGCCATCTTGTTATATTTACGGACTGATAAGACTTCTCTACTCTTCGGGTACAATACTACCAGAAACAATTAAAACAAACAAGTTTGGTGGCTACTTTTTTCTGTCCATTTTCCTCCATCCGTCGCAATTTTGTTTTTAGCGTCATGCCATCAGCTTCCACTGACTGTATCGTCTGCAAAGCGATAAAAAACAAAACATAACCAATTTACTTGGGTATGGTACTTACTAATACTGGATACTGGGTACACTGGAAATCATGCAAATGTGTCATTTCCATCTATGGGAACCAACGTGGCAAACCATGGTCCATGCATCATGTTTGCTAGCTAATTTCTACCACCAAATTTCAAGCTGTAAAAAAACTAACACATTCTAATAAATGTGTAATAATATCGTCAACTCATTACAGGGATCTTTGTTACCAGAACGAGCCATGATGGTGGCCATCTAACAACCAGGAGCGTACCTTTTTCAGTTGAATTATTTCATCATACATGTCGATAGGATCTTTGTGATTGGAGTAGCTGGCTCCAGAATTCGCAAATTTCCCTGTTCACATAGAAAACAACTGACTGAAAACATTTTTTTACATTGTATAACATACACGGAGACAGCTGTCTCATGAATTGTACATGTGTTTTCTATTGCTAGCAATGGCATTTATATTCCATAAATCCAAGGGTTTGCAGGAAGGATGTTTCTAATTGAACAATTTGTTACAACAATGCTGTTTCAGTAATTATTGAAGCTTGGTTACTAGATCATAGCTCCCACACCAGAGAAATGCCACGTACATGTATACCCTTTATACATAATTAGTTAGCATCAGCAAGGGAACATATTGATTGTTCATGCTAAACAGCCTGACTTCACTCTCCTATGCCACCTGTCATAATGAATGCGGGGCAACTCACTGGCAGTAGTAAATCCGCACGTTGAGATATTGTATTCCAATTATAAATGGGAATAAGGTCAATGGACGCTAATGTGGCCTCCATATATTGGGGCCCAAGTGTCCCCTATACACTTAATAATGCAGTCAGCCTGCACACTGGAGTAAATTTGTTTCAACCGGTTGAGTAACCTAAATAGATATACACAGTGCCCACATAGATAGATGGATTCACAAGATATACCCACATGCATTCTATAAGACTGACAGATTATTATATGGCATCAAGAAACAAATAATGTTTTACATCCATACGTTCATGCTGGTAGCAATTACACCAGCATGAACTGGGCAATAACTGTGACAAAATGAATACTAGCGATTTGTCGTTTTCCTTTGTTAGGGCCAGCATATTTGGATACATGTAGCTATAAGTTATACAAATTGGCTGACCTGTCCACTGATCTATCCCGTGTCCATATATAAATGGGACGACCAAGACCAACACTGCCAGTGTTAGCTGTTTTACACACAAATCACCATGGGTTTCGGAGGTTGTCTCTACCTATTTTTAGCACTAACCGTCGTTCTGATTGAACAGACAAAAGGTAAGATAAAGCGCTTGATAATGCCAGTTTTTACTTCTTATAATAGTGTATTTCTTCTAATTTTGTAATCTCATATTTCACGTATAAAATAGCTAGTATTGTTGATAGGTACAGATGTAATTTGCTGTTAACTGTGCAGGTTGCCCAAAGAAGATCATGCTATGTAAATACATATGACATGTGGCTGTCCAGTGGGTTATATTATATTAGATTGTCATTATTAAATTTTTGTCTCAGGTGAAGGTAGGTGTCCACAAGGAAAAGTAGAATTGGAGGACGAACCTGGATGCCATCCTGACGTGCCTCAGAGTTGCCCAAGAGGGTACTCCTGTGACGCATACCCCTTTAGTTCAGGATCAGTTTGTTGCAAGAAAAAGGAATCAGGTATGCATACTACTTGTGTCAGTCACCCATTTGCATGTTGATATTATTTACTGTTAACCAGAGAGAACCAGAGAGTTATATTAAGTAATATTATATTTATGTATTATATGTTATATTTATGTATAGCACGTGTTATTTAAAGCTTGGTAATAAGATCTAGTAACTAGTTAGACAATTTGAGTTGAAGATACATGTAGTCTGGTTCATATCTTTGCATTATTGATTACTGATCAGCGATCAGTGCAGAAATGGCATATTTCGACGTGTGACAGATCAGGTGGGTATGCTATATACATACAGATACCATAGTGCTTCTAACACTAGAGTCTAACACCAAGCATCGCAACATGCAGTTAACGGTATAACAACATTACATTTCCGCTGCAGCCCAGATGTTCAACCCGTGCAAGACAGGCCAGGCACCACTGCGAAACACGTGGGGAAACCTGCTCTACTGCGGCAGCCCGTGCCCGCGCGGATCCCGCTGCACGCGCGTGATGGATGCTCCGGAGGTGTGCTGCGCCAAGGGCAAGGCAACGCCAAGCAACTTTAACCCATGCACCAACGGAAAGGAGCCGCTGAGAAACACCTGGGGCAATCTGCTGAGCTGCGACCAGTGCGTGCGCGGCTCAGAGTGCGTGCGTGTGCCCGATGCGGCAGAGGTATGCTGCGCGTAAGGCGCCGACTACACGCGCAACCGCCCGCCCGCGATTTTTTTGGTGAGGTGGGAGTGGGATGTGAGGTTTGCGAGTAGTGCTGGGCATTCGATTGAAGTCTTCAAGCACCTCCAGCCTGGGATAGGTAGCCTGGGGTAGCTCTCGCGTATATATATATGCACGTTCATTAAGGTTGGTATCAATTGAGGGGGTTGTACTAATGCCTACAGTATTTAAAAATTCATAAAGTGGTAGCATGTCGGTGTCTATGTCGCTGCATTGGCAATTTGTAGAGGGGCCGAGGGCACAATTCTTATTGATTTAATATTAAATTGGCTGTGTTGACATTATTATGAAATAAATCTATCTCTGTCTGCAATATATGTGTATGGCTTTTATGATCGACGTTTTGTGTAGTTTAATATATTTAACAAGACCACGAAATAAATAATAAGACAACTGATTTGTATAATTTACTTCTGACAACATCACTAATGGAAAAGAACTTCATGAGAAGAAACACATGGACTCACAGACTAACATGCAGAATAAGATGAAGAGCCTACCTTTAGAGTGTAGGCCCCCACTCTGAGGCCGCCTCTGGCCCCTCGGAGATGAAACCATGTGCCTTAGGTAGTCTGAGCTGCTTAAATAACCACTGCTGTGAGAGGTAGTTAAAGGTACTCCACTCATTGTTCTACTCCTCACACTACCTGAAAAATAAAAGTATCAAACAATAAACTATGAATTTCAGCTAAAGATCATGCAAGTACTGCAACTTTTTCGATGCAAATCCAGCTGTTAAAGCCTATCATGTTTCATAGTTCCTCCCAGTCCTTTTATAGAGTATTACCACAGAATATATATCATAGAGTGATAAGAGCACACCACACAATACTGCCGTAAAAACATAACTGCAGACCAGTTTACCTGCTCTCTTGATGTTTTCAAGCCAGTATTCTCGGGCTGGCTTTATAGCCACTGAGCCATTCGTTTGCGGCAGCCTTGACAAGCTTGAGCTTCGAGCTGTTACATAAGGAGACCTTAAAATGTAGATATACGCAAACATGCTCCCACCACCGGTGTGAGCGTATAATAGAACAAGTGCCGCAGAGCGACAGCGCTCATCTAACGTCTACTGCGGTGACTCTGTGGTGGAGTGGTGGGATTCTAGTAAACCCTGTTAGTCCCAAATGTGTTCACATACACGCCGAAACAGTGGAATGCACAGGGATGGTATCAGGAACCTTCTCAAAAGAATGTTCGTTGCGATCGTTATGAAAGTTGCCACGAGATGGCGCGTACGTTTAAGTGTCTTCAGATTAAAGATGGAAGCTCCCATCATACGTAGTAGCAACAACTATTTGCAAGACAGAATAGGTAAGCACTCATCCATTTACCTACGCAAGCCTACAGGCTGCAAATTGCAATAGAGAGCTGCCACCTGTAACCAATTAACGCAGGCAAAAACTGCACCAACACATGCACTGGCAGCAGCCACTGGCAGTGGCATACGTTACATGTAACATACTGACAGTACAGAATGACATAGAAATTATACGATTTAAGGAACATACACCTTCTTTAACCAAATTTAGCTTTTGAAATTTCACTGTGACATTGTAGCCTCATACATCCAGGCATGTATAGATTCTACTAGCAAACCCGGCAGTCAAATTCTTTCTAACAGACAGTCAACAAATCCAAGTTTAACCCTCCTCTTGAGGGTCAAGAGGTTATCCGACACTTACTCTTCGCATGTCAGCAGAAGGGACATTTCATGGTCCTTTCAATAAAGCCATAAAAATGCTAGGTCACCGCTGAAACAAAAAAGTTTTTCAATCGCTCCGTCAGACCATGTCCTCAGAAAATGTCTAAAATCTGCCCTGTGCCCATTGACCTTTGACCTGTGACCTCCAACTTCGGCACAGTGATGGCTTTTCCTACCATGATGCTATACACCGACTATCACGAGCCTAGGTCGAGCCGTTTAGATTTGTGCCGCAATTCTGCATTTCCTCCCTATACCTTAAGTTAAGGAGTGAATGTTCCCCCTTCTTTTACAACTCTTGACCTTTGACCTTTGACCCCCAGCTTCGACATCCCAACTCGTTTTCGGATTACCCCCCCACGTCCCGAATATCGTGACCGTACGTCGAGCGGTTAAGATTTGTGCCCAACTGTTGACGCACGGACGGACGCACGGACGCACGGACGATCATGCGATTCTACAAGCTGCATCTGACTATGTCAGATGAGCTAAAAATCATGATTGTAGTTGGAGCTTGATAGCAAAAACACTGACTAATTATATAAGCTGAATATAACATACCAGATTTATGTCTTTGCATCTTTCTAGGTTTTCCTTTGTTGCCATCACTGCTAACTGTAAAATACAATGTCTTATATACAGACACACACTCACACATGCATGCAGGCACACACATGCTACGATGAGATGATTATAAACTGATTACATAGATCACTCTAGTACTTTGAGCAATACAATTAGATGTGAACAAAATTAAATGTAATATTTTACTGGGTGCATGAGTTTCAGTAGCATACCCTTGAACATGTAATGATAATAGTTTTTTCTAACCAGGAATGTCTATAAAAACAAACCATTTTAAATATTTATGTGATGGCTCATCACAGTGTATGCCCACAGTCCAAGGTTCAGATTAAATATTAAAAACCTAATAAATCACAGCAAAAGTTGTTAGATGATATAATTATTCATACCACTGACTGCATCACTGAGAATCTGAAGAATGACTGCTTTTAACTGATCATTTTTCTCCACTGGCTCAGGCTTTATATCAGAATCAGATGGATGTGAAGAATCTCCAGACTAAAAAACAGAATGCTAGACAATGTCTAGACAGAACAATGTTGAATGTGGCACATATTTTTGATATTTAATGTCAACTTCATGGAACGATGAGCGTTGGAATATTAGCCGTTGTGAACATATTCAAACATGTTCACATTTAGGATATAAGGCTATAACAGTAAAGGTAAACATTCGGGAAGTGAAAAAGTTCAAAATTGCTGGGTAAAATACCACATTTTTAAGCATTGTCCTATTGTTCTCAGCACATTTTAGACAGCATGAGATGCTTGTTTTAATGTCATTTAAGTAGTATAAAGCAATGATGACAATTAGACTACCAAAAGGACTAATCAAGTTGTCAAGTCTTTATCATTTTTGTAAACAATTTAGCTCAATATTATAATGCTCATATTTGGGTTTGTGAAGCCTAGAAATTTTAATTATTAATCAAAATGCAATTAAAATTCATCATCAGATAAAATATTCAGATAATTCATATGTATTATGAAGGTGGGCTTAGTGATTGTACCCACTATGTATAAAAAACTGCTCTGAGACAAGATTTCTGTATTTGTTTCAATAATTCAACGTGTATCATCCATAATCTGTGTTATACACATATGATAGTTAAACGCACATGTATCTGACAATAAGGGAAGACATTAAGTCTGTGGTCGAATTGCTACCAGTGATTGACCTGCGTATCTAATGCTCATGCATCTCATAAATATTCATGCAGCGATTCCTCTGAGGCAGTTGTAGCACACTCTGTATAAACAGGAAACACTGATGCATGTCGGTACTTCTTTCAAGCTATCAATCACTCAACCATTCGTTTACATGTAAGCGGCCTAATGTTAATTTTCTTGCTAAGCCCTAAGTATATGAAAATATATCATAAAAATACTACATTGTACATAAGGTTCCGACTATATACACCTAGTGCATTCATGCGTGCATGCGTGTGTGCGTGTATGCGGGTGCATGTGTGTGTGTGTCTGTTTTTATTATGGTATGTAGCAAAATGTAGTCGGTTACACCTAATTCATGTATGCCTGTATAGCTAAACAAGGCAAAGTATGGTGAGTCTGACATATATTGCATACCACCAGGTAGATACAATAATGCAACCCAACAAGAGTAGTGGTTACATTACAAACCTACATTACAAACTTACTCTTGTTGGGTTACATTATTGTATCTAACCAGCAGTATGTAAGCATTTGGAAACTACACAAGCTCTGCATGTATCATTATAATAATACATGTCCTTTTACATTATATTTACAAGTGCAAAATATTTAATTTTACTCTAAAGCATAGGCCTACTGTAGCTTCACGTTCTGACATTTCTTCTTGTCATGTGTACGTAGATCAGTCACAAACACCAGAACCATCCTCTAGCCATGGCCTGTCACTGTACCTACGCAGTGTTGTAGTAAGACTCAGTTGCATTATTCCATGTTTAACTTGATTCTGCTATCATTATCTGGCATGGAAAACACATAAAACATTACATTGTCATATATGCTTATTAATATACTCATTACTCTTACTTTCAGACTTAAATAATATAAGGTGTGTAAACAAGAATATATAAATTATTATTATAATGTACGCTAGAAATTCTTATTATCTGCGCATTTGATCATGCGATTTGATCATTGATCATTGATCATTGATCATTGATCATTGATCGCGATTTGATCATGCGATGATCATTTCATTTGCACACCTTCGCGCTTCTCACTGCGTGGCGAGAAGTCGATCGTTCGATTCTACGACGTGAAACAGTCATAGAGCCTGGTCGGGCTAGACCTCACACAGCTTTACGAGTCAGGCGGCAACTGTACGTGGGCTTAGTACTAGAGCTGAGTGACGATCCCAAGTTACTTAAAATTGCTTCCGACCACGTGAGAAAATTACTAAAATATAGGGATCAAAGAATCCGATTAGCAGAATTAAATGCTGGAGGTGCAAATCAAAGTTCACATTCCCAGAATATCCTCACACATTCACCAGAAGTATCGATGCATTGTGAAATACATTATACAAGACTCAAGAGTAGGACAATATAGTATATGATACGATACGATAGAGCTAAGTAGGACTAGTGCCTAGATACAATAATGTAACCCAAACACAGGTGTAGGGGAGTCCATTCACATAGAGTCCCATCTAGACTAGTCCCTAGCCCCACCAGGCTCTCCGACTGTTACACGTCGTAGGACAACCTCTCGTCAGCGTAGTGTTAAGCGAGAAGCGAACTTGTGGCTAGACTAGTCCCTAGACTAGCGCACTAAAGCGGAAATGACCGTGTAGCCTACTACTATTATTAATATTATATACAGAGTGGCTATATGCCCGGCAGCCACCATATATCTGACGGCTGCCGGGCACGGAAAGGAATATATCGATTTCCTAAATGCCCGGCAGTTTTTAATTTTCAGCGTTATCTCAAGTAAACAAGGGTTAGGGTTAGGGTTAGGAACTGCCGGGCATTTAGGAGATCAAAGACCGTGCCCGGCTGCCGGGCATATAGCCGCAGCGTATTAAAATACGCAGTGGCTAGAGGTACGGCAACCGTATCTTAATGTCTCGAGGCTACGAGTACGGCAGTCCATTTGCGAAACGTCCACGTCGCTTTCCCACAAAATAATGCCGTTGGAAATTAATTCACGATTTAATTCACGATTAAGATTTCTTGATGAGCTAGAAAACACTCAAATTTGAAGTATGAAAATGAACATTATTGTGCCAGCTAGCCTACACCAGTTGGTTGGGATTGATTGTCAGTTCAGATGCAAAATATTGAAAGCCAAAGGTTATAGTACTTATACACCATAGATTAATTTGGTACTATGACATGCGTATATAAGATAGCCGAGTCGGTTTATAGTTAGTGTTAGGTTAGGGATAGGGTAGCTCCAAGAAACGGTATTGCTAGGGTTAGAATATCCGTCGTATAGACAATCAGTCGCACAGCCTGGTCGGGCTAGGGATAGGGTGACTGTTTGTACTTGTAAGTTGTGTGTGGGACTGCCGTAACCGTACGTAGCACTGCGATTAATAAAACAACTATTAAGTATTATTATTATTAATATTATAAAGGCAGTGGCTACGGGTACGGTAGCCGTATCTTAATATCTCGAGACTACGGGTACGGGAGTCCATTCGTTTTCATACTTAACGAGACAAAGATGGCGGCGGTGGCGCTAGATTTCGAAATAACGCCTTGGGAAATAAATTCACGATTTGAGAGTTTAGATGAGCTAGAACCCTAACCCTAACCCTAAACCTAACCCTAACCATAACCCTAAACCTATATAACCCTAACCATAACCCTAAACCTAACCCTAATCCTAACCCTAACCCTAACCCTAACGCAAAAAAAGGGGCTTGAACGACTGACGGCTACCGTACCTCTAGATACAATAATGTAACCCAAACCAAAGAGGATAGGGGTTTAACCCCTATCCTCTTGGGTTTGGGTTACATTATTGTATCTACCGTACCTCCAGCCACTGCGTATTATAAACTATGAGTATGAGTATATACGTCTATAGACTGTATACTATTGTATAACTATTGTATTGTATACTAGTAGTAGTAGTAGTACTACTACTAATACTAATAGCTCTAGTACTATAGCCCGCTTACATTAACTGCCGCTGGCCGCCTTAGTAAACAGTATTCAGTAACTGCCAGGGGCAGAAGCGGGCTATAGTACTTCTACTAGAGCTAGTAGTAGTACATTTGTCGTCAAATTTATGACTTAACGTTTTCCCTGTTTATGAATGTATAACATTTAAATTCAACATTAACACATCACGTATTATTAATCTTACAATAAATGCACGAGCAGGTCAACAACAACAACGAAGCGAAATCAGCGCCACTGAGATACAGCGTACGTATGATGTACTACAAGCGGGTACAACAAACACCCACTGGGTGGCGCATGCTACCGCCGATTGGTGCCAGTGCGTACTGCTACCACTGCTACCTCTGAACTTCAGCCCTTGTTCCCCAGTTATGTTTTATATTATTGCTTCCAGCAGAGGCGCCGGAAGTGGGGGGGGGCAAGGGGGCGGCCGCCCCTCCAATCCAAAAAGTGGGAGGGGGGGCAAAACCAAAAAGCCCCCCTCCAAAAAAAAGAAGAGTGGGAAAGAAAAAATAAAATGTATGAGCTAAGACTTGTTAATTCTAACGTTCAAAAACTAATTTATACATCCATTTTAAGTTTTCGCTGCGCGCTTTGCGTGATTGACGCTCACGTCGCACACACGCGCTTATACGCACACACGTCGCACACACGCGCTCACGCACACACGTCGCACACACGCGCTCACGCACACACGCCGCACATACGCGCTCACGCACCCACGTCGCACACACGCGCTCACGCACACACGTCGCACACACGCGCTCACGCACACACGTCGCACACACGCGCTCACGCACACACGTCGCACATACGCGCTCACGCACACACGTCGCACACACGCGCTCACGCACACGCGCTCATGCACACACGCGCTCACGCACCCACGTCACACGCACGCGCTCCCGCACACACGCCGCACATACGCGCTCACGCACCCACGTCGCACACACGCGCTCACGCACACACGTCGCACACACGCGCTCACGCACACACGTCGCACACACGCGCTCACGCACACACGCCGCACATACGCGCTCACGCACCCACGTCGCACACACGCGCTCACGCACACACGTCGCACAGA
>NW_014577423.1:232852-246494 GCF_000485595.1 Priapulus caudatus
CGTGTGTGTGTGTGTGTGCGTGTGTGTGTTGTGTGTGTGTGTGTTGTGTGTGTGTGTGTGTGTGTGTGTGTGCGTGTGTGTGTGTGTGTTTGTGTGTGTGTGTGTGCGTGTGTTTGTGTGTGCATGTGTGCATGCGTGAGTGTGTGCGTGTGCGTGTGCGTGTGCGGGTGCGTGTGCGGGTGCGTGTGCGTGTGCATAACGTTAAAATGTTTTTATGTGATTTGTTTGATATAATAATGATTAATATATGCTTGTAATATTATATAGTTATACATGCATGTATAGTTGACGCATAATGAAAAGGAGAGACTAGCTAAAATTAAATGTTTTTATGTTATCAATTTGATATATTAATTATTGAGTAACGATATGTTTATGATTTTATATATATATATATATATATATAATATCAGGAGTGAATAATAATAATAATAGATCTATTATTATTCACTCATGTATATATTTAGCCTTGTAGGCCTATATAGTATTATTCAATGTTTAATTGGATTGTTTTTATTTAGGAATTAATACAGTGTATTGTAAATAGGTGAGGTGAAGCAGTGGCAGTAAGGTGTGCAGTAAGGCGTGCAGTAAATCCTGTATTATGATAGTCAATAGTGTGTGTGTGTGTGTGTGTGTGTGTGTGTGTGTGTGTGTGTGTGTGTGTGTGCGCGCGCGTGCGTGCGTGCGTGCGTGCGCGTGTGTATGCACAATAACGATAAGAAAAACGCATCATACGATGACCTAATACATGCATCATCGCATGCATGATGACCGTAGGGGCCTACATAGAGTTCACCGGCTTGTTTTTAATGTTTTAGTGGCGGTTTCCAGTTTCCACTACGCCAAAGTCTTGCATATAATTTATTTTGTTGTGCGTCTATGTGCGCCTATGAATCCCCTGTCAACGAAGCCGTGTATATCTACTATGCATATAGACCTATAGGTCCTTGTGCACGAAGCCGCGCATAGGCCCTATATACACGGGGCCACGTATAGGCCCTATAGACCATGCGACATATACGCTCTATATTCGAAGCCTTACACGCGCGCACGAAGCCCCTGTAAACTCTTATTGCCGCTCGTTCGCCTGCCCGAAATAGCTGAGCAGATGGTGGGGATGGTGCACAGAAGCTAAGAGAATGTCTCGGGTTGCACGCATTGCATATCTCGATGCAACGCCGGGGGTAGGCAATGTCATCAACGTGCATCCGTGGCACGCGTGCCAGCTGCTGCGGCAGCTGCCCGGACTTTACTTTCAACCCAATCTACACGGCCGTCGGATGTGCGGCTTGCGGTCAAAGGTCAGGAAACGTTAATCCGTGCGACATCGGCCGTCGGACTTTCGCTACGTGACGCGAGAAGATTTCGATTTAGCGGGTGACTTTTACAAGGTGACCTTTATCTGCGGGAGACCGCAGATATCTTTACATCGACACACGCCTATAAGCTTATGTAAATAAATACGCAGCGAACTTCAATATCACTCGCTGAGCCAGGATACACGTGGAACAGCAAACCGTCGTAATATTGCACTGTATGTGATCTATACAGACCATTTTTGCCGCGGAGATTGACACGGGATTGACACAACACAGCGACGTCCACTCGTCCAGATTTCACTACTCACATGCACTGTATTTAAATAAAATAGCTGCTAGTTAGTCAATGTATTTTTGTTGCTGTTTTGTCATTTTTTAAAGCACAAAAATGTGCGTGCAACGTACGTGTCTACAGAATAACTCTTTCTGATTAATAATACTAATAATTCTTTCTCTTTTCATTTGAAATGTTTTTTTTTTATTGTAAGACCATTGTGTGGCGATAGGTAAAATTCTAACCGTGCGTTGTATAGGGTAATTCATAAGGTCGTTAAATGCTTGCACTCCCTTCATTTTCCCATTGAAATACCCGCCCCGAATGACCAAATTTGGAAATTTTTGATCGACATACATTGCACCAACATTTTATTACAACAACATAATTTATTACATTAGTGCTGTTACAATACGACTGTTTCACAGAGACAATGTAATTATATTGCGTTGCAATATTTTAGTATATTGTCACAGATGTGCAGAGGTATATATCAGCAGTGTAACAAAAAGTCAGACTTATGGAGATGGTGACAACAGACAACGTTCAACATATATCGACCATATCGACGTCATGAACACGCAATTAAATAACACATAAATTAAACAACAACAATTAAACTATAAATAGACAGTTATAATAGTCCCGATGATTTGTAGTTTGTGGGACACTAAAAGCATATTGTAACAATTACATCTCCAACAATATAAACCCACTCGTTTATAGACATTTTATATGAGCGTAACATTAAGCGCGTATTTTAGCGAATGTGTTCAGAGAAGGAGATTCGAACTTGTAGCATCCTGAGACTCGTACGGGATATTGTCACACCTAGGACTTGTATGAAGTGTTCAATAAGTATTGCATGAAGAACTTCTAACCGACTTTCTTTTTGAAGAATCACGAAATTCTATTTTCGAAAAAAGTCGCCAGCTAGACGACAGTGGACGAACATAATTATGTAGGTAGGCGCCCCTTATTATACCCATTACTAGCAGCTCCGAATATGCAGAACTATCTGTAAGAGTCGCTGCAGGCAGGGAGCCGCGGGAGAGGGGATCGACTGAATGCGTGCTGCTGGGACGGAAAGCATTTGCGCATTGTTACACGCATTATAACGGTAGATTAGTTCCTGCCGGCGGACAAATGACACCAGTACCCAAACAACGACGTGAAACGCACGAATACTGACGTCACATCATAAGAAGACACTAGTCGACGATAGCTCATTATTTGTAATTATAATTAAGCTATTAATTAAGCTGTAATTATAATTATTTTACACTCACACACTGGCAACCCGTGAGTTACGACCTAGTCACCACGCATGCACGCCAAGCGCCCCAACGTTCTATGTACAACACGCGCACATATAATTATATCAGGAGTGTATAATATAGACGTAGGAATATAGAATATAGTATATAATATAGTCTATATTTATATACACTCCTGATTATATATATATATATATATATATATATATATATATATATATCGCCATGCCATGCTGCAGAGAAGACCAACCTGCCTCTACGACGGACTGGTATTTATACATTATACTGTTGCCACACTGGCATGTGATCTCACAATAACACACCTCTGCACAGTTGGCCGATACGACACTAACATTTCTCACTCAGCTGTGTGTTAGCTTACCTATGTCTATTAATCTAACTATACATATTTAAATACGGCCAAACCTCCATATAACAGCCAATTAAGTCAAATGACGTAAGCGGCCTTTATGGACATGTGACCTTTCTACAGGAGTGGCCGCTAACACAGGTTTGACTGTACATAACACGCGTATAATCACACTCACACAAAACACTCTAGTCTTGAGACTCGCCAGCAATGCCATAAGGATCGATGTTGATGACTGATTATTAATCAATGCTCAGCAAGGATGATGTCAAAAACAACAAGTAACATGACAGCAATGCTAGTCAACAGCCCCGAATGATAATTAATTAAAAGCAGGCCAGAGGCATGTCGAAACAACGAATAGGCTACACTAGAAAAATAAATTAGAAATAAAACCTACTGAACTCACTCTATTACGTTACGATTATACACAGGTACGATTGTCATTAACAATAACTTATTAAATTAATACACAATTTCAACTATATATATTAAGACTAGAGTTCTCACCCTTTGCGAATACTTGCTGCCATTTTGGGCTGCATTTCAAATCAAATGCAAAATTACAAGAGAAGAAAAAAGAAATTGGTCCCGAAAACATTGTGGTAATTATATGATCATCACTCAAATGCTATCAAATTGAAGCTGTTACAGAATTTATACGCACAAGACTCTTGGAATTTTGATGAAGATGGTTATTTTTGAAACGATTTGTGATGACTAGCTTTAGACGAGATTTATACAACCACAGAATTACCACAGTATCTGCAAACTATTATAGTTTGCAAACGATTTCTAAGAATAAACAAATATCCATGAATATACATGGTAGACCTACTTTAAGAAAACATTCTACAACACACTAACTACATTTCACAACCAATAAAGGAAGCTCTATCTGTTGCCACACTGACGAACAAAAACTCAGTATCAGACACATTACTGAACAGCAAAGTCATTCATAACATATATAGACCCTTTACATGCTATAGTTAAATTCAATCATATATTATCCTTTCGCTCCTCATTTCTTTTGTTCTGCAATGCAAGCATGCAAATACACATACAGAGATGTACTAACTGTGCATCTTACTGGCACGTAAGAAACAAAAATTAACACACGTAGAGACGTGGGCACACATACTCACATATTGTAATGAAACAGCATGAATCCTGCTTCTACCGAGACAATAACGATTTTTTTCTGACATGCTCTTTTGTGGACACAACTTTCAGGTTCCAGTGACTGTCGACTGCTTTAGAGTAAACTTACAAGATGATTACCATTGCATTGTAAGCTAATATTGTACATTAAACGTCTCATCCATACAAGAGAATCCTTATGATTTAAGTTTAACGTAATCTAAGAGTCGCTTCGGTAGAGGCAACTGCTCGATCCGACCTACGATGCTGCTGTAATCGGCTAAGCACCTGAACCGATCTCTCACCACAGCGCGACACTGTCGCAGCAGTGGTGGCGCCGTCGTCGCCTCCTCCGTCAGCCAATCGGAGAACGTCTCGTCGCGCTGCAGCTCGTAGGGCAGCTCGTCGCTGAGCACCCACGACGGGTTGAGGCGCGCGCCGGCGGAGACAAGCAGCCGCGCGAGGTCGCGGTCGCAGTTGTGCAGCGCCCAGTAGAGCGCCGAGTGGCCGCTGCGGTCGGCGACGTCGAGCCGCACGCCGTGGTAGACGAGCAGCGTCGCGATCGCAAGCCGGCCCGAGAACTTCGCGGCGAGGTACAGCGGGCACTGGTTCCACGCCGGCGAGATGTTGAGGCGCGCGCCTCGCTCGACGAGCATCTGGATGATCTCGGCGCGCTTGTCGCGCGTGTTGATCCAGACGGGCGTGTGCGCGTAGAAGTCGGTCTTGTTGAGGTCGGCGCCGCGCTGGATGAGCACGCGCGCGATGCCGGTGTGGCCGAGGCGGCACGCCGAGAAGAGCGGCGTCTCCAGGCGCTCCATGGCGTCGCGACTCAGCTTGTCGACGTCGGCGCCGTGCCTCAGCAGCAGCTCAACGGTGTCTGCGGGAGAGACGAACGCAAGATAGTCGTACGACGCGGTAGGGATTCGAAAACACTTTACTCGCGCCGTTTCCGTGTTATCGAGTGAAATAATAAGATGCGAATTTGATCAGGTGTGCATTAAAAACAGTCGTTTCCATTCAATGCATGATGATGTATGATCACCCGATTTAATGTATAATATAAGACTATGCAATAATATAATAATTGACACATAATTAATGTATAAATACAGTATCATACTAAGATTTGAATCATCAACTTTTGATATTATCTGGGTAGACAATGGTTCCAATAAAACTCCTGTTACAAAAATTGCATTTCATGGATGCGAAAGCAAACATCTAACTTTCGCCGGTTCTCACTGCCAAAAAAGAATCGGCTGCCTCCTTTACTTTCGAGTTACTGCAATGAGTCGAAGCGCCAAACACATCGCCACATAGTGAGCTACTCACCCAGGTGTCCCTGGTACACCGCCAGCGACAAAGCCGTGGTGGCGCGCAGGCTGCTGCTGACGTCTGTCAGAGCTGATGCGATCTTCTCCACGCGGGCGATATCGTGAAGTCTGACCGCCTGATGAAGGTCCTCCACTGTAGGGCCATGATGCCTAGGACTTGCCGGGATCGCGCGGCCGGAGGCTGGACACGGCGGACTGACCAGTGGGGAGTGGTCAGACGCTCGGCCTCGCGGACTCGCGTGCAGCGGGTCCCCCAGCGTGGGGCGGTGGTGTTGGCTACACGCCTGCGGTTTCTGTATGGTACGCATCACGGACGGCCCATGGCCTCTTCGGATGCCCACGTATGACTGCTGAGATACAAAAGAAGCCACAGTTACACACAGTGTTTCTGTGCTGCATCTTGCCCAAAACTTGTACCGTATTTGTAAAATGCCCCCCAAAACACAAGAAATGATTGGATATCGTTAAAATAGAATAAAAATCACACTTCTACATTTCACACCTCATAATTTCACAAATACATTATGCTCAATCACGAAAACATGCACGAGCATCAACTCATAACTTTGACATTTAGACATGCAAATGTGCACCTAATTCACAAGGAAGGCGTCCAAACCACTTTAGATTGTTGTCGCAATGACGGTAGAGATTACAATGTTAAACTCACACTAATCTGTAGTTATTTCAGATTATTCAGAAAAAGATGGTACGTAAAGTACGTGAGAGTCAACAGAACGGCCTGTGCATTCCCGTGCTCCGCCCTACTCCGCACTGCTTCCTATCTGAAGGACAGATAACATTTATACCTACGATGGTGCAGCACGCATGTACTCTCTCTCGCTCTCTCACACAACAGTCCAGTCACAAATCACATGTAAACCTACGTCAGGCCGGTGACAGAAGAAGCCCGTCACGAGGGTTAATCGCCATGTTCGCTACATTGCAGCTACCGTCACACTGTCAGTCAAAGCAGCAGCGCTGGCAGCTGTAACACGCGATACTCCCGCATCCTTATAAGGAATGACCCCCATGCGGCAAGTGCAGAGCAGCTGTAAGACATCGGACACGTGGCCCTATGCATTGCTCAGGCACACACTCACACGCGCGTGTGGCACGGTGTGTGCGCGTGCACGCATACACGCTTGTCTTATTCACTGGCACTTATAATAAATATACAGCAATCTATATATACATATGTAACACACTGTACCTGTTATTTACTAATGAACAACTAGTTTTCTGGAGAAAAAAGGTAGAAAACACCCAATAAACAACCAGTATGATAATTTTATATCGTAATTTTTCTTTCAGGGTGGCATACTGAAACCACAAGGTAAAAATAACATCTTGACTCACATTTTATCATCAGTAATAGGTTTAAAAAGATTTAAATAAATGCTATAATTATAAATACAATAAACCAATCTTATCTGGAATTCAAAACCATGCCTATAACATCGGATCCCGGTATGGGCCCCGTATCATGGTACAGGGTTCGAGTTCTGGCTACATATTATATGCATTAGATGGACATATCTTATATGGATACAGTAGAGAAATTGTAAACATTGTATCATGAAAATATCTATTGTACTCTCTGATCTATATAATTA
The DNA here is from genome assembly GCF_000485595.1 of Priapulus caudatus. Lineage (NCBI taxonomy): Eukaryota > Metazoa > Priapulida > Priapulimorpha > Priapulimorphida > Priapulidae > Priapulus > Priapulus caudatus. The sequence continues at coordinate 240,189 of NW_014577423.1, forward strand.
TGTCACTATCATAAACATACTTATTATATTGGGGGGACATTAAAATTGCATAATGATAATAATAATGTTATAATACTCTGCAGTAGATGATAATAATAATGTTATAATAAATAAAAATATAAATTTACTTTATTATATACCAAACTTTTTATGTTTATGTACTCTTTATTACCAAATAATTCCACCTATACATTGCTCAAATCATCCCCATGTGCAAGCACACTATGCACAGACTACAAAATGATATTAGTATTTTATCTAGACTATATTATATATATATATATATATATAGTATATATTACAGAGTGCGAATTAGATCGGGAATCCGGGAGGTCAAATACTCCCTTGATTTTCTGTCGGGAACTCCTGATTTGACATTTGTGAAAGGAGTCCGTTGGTGGACTCCCTGACAAATTCTGCTATACTTAACTAGTTCGTTCCAGCAGCACGGAGCTCGCAGGATGTTTCAGTAAATGCCCATAAGAAAATTTGACAGACGTGCAACCGCATGAATCTTCCAAAATGATGCATATACTGCGGTTATTGTTAATATATGTTAACAGGACTGGCAGACTCCCTCAGTTTTTGCTGCGGACTCCCTCTTGCCATCAACGGTAGGGGAGTCATGTTTGGACTCCTTGTTCAAAAGTCTATATAACACACTTAAGTTCTTACCCTGCAGTTATATATATAGTATATATATTATAATCTGCCAGCCCCCGGTTCGTGTCTTCAGGCATGTTGACTTCACAATCATTACCTCTGCAAGGGTGTTGGCCCAGGAGGTTATGTTCACCGACGTGTAGTGTACGTGTTTGTTCGGCTTGTTGTTTGTTGGTTCAGTGGGTTTGTTTTGTGTACAGCCTAACTGAAAAAGTTACTGGACGGCCATTGTCATAACATTTTCAGGGACTTAGGTCAGAAATGGGCCTAATTAGAATGTAAAACATGATAGATTTTGGTTGGCTGATCCGGATCCAATTAATTAATTAATTAAATTCTCTCAGGATAGGTCCAGCAAATGGGGTAACTTAGAATTGATGTTCTTGGTGGTGATTCCGGATCCAATTAATTTATTTACATTAATATCCATTAATTATATAAAAATTTTTCACAAGTGAGATGATTGAGCTGCCTTGGCGGAGCCGGAGGTCAGGTCTGCGCTTTCGAGTTGGTCTTAGTTATCATATAACCAACTATTTTAGCTGTATAGTTTAGGAAAAATGATAGGTCTCATTCTTACTAGTTAGCCCTAGAGTAGTGACACCAAAACTTACCTGTGCTGACACTGATGGAGTGGTCACTGCAATGCAGTGTCTTACAGTCCTCAGTGCATTGTTTTACCTTCTCCAATTTTAATCATTTAGAAGGACGAGGCCCTCACCATTTCACCATGGCCATGGCAGTTTGCCACGGGGGATTAACAGAACCCCAATGTTCCTTAGGCCAGATTTTACATACCCTGGAAAAACACCCAGAAACTTTCACTGGCTTGTTCCGGGTTTTCGAAACACACAGGCTTTGAAGGTAAGGCAAGTTGCGAAATGCTACGCCGTTGCCTATCCACCGTATATAGGTTATCTGAGAACACGTGTCAGGTATCACAATAGCACAGCTGTATAACATAGCATATAAATTGGTTAGATGGGTTGGGTACTAGCTCAAAGAAACAGCCATTACATCTGAACCGGACTGTGTGTGTGTTTGCAACACGAACGCACACAGTAACCTTATAATATGATGTAGCTTCTTTTAATAGTCCCAAAGGCGACTACCGTCGAAGACGGTCAGAGAGAGAAATGTTGATCAACATCGATTGGATTAGATTAACATTGTGACGATTGCAGCTAGAAGTTTTTACAATGTTGAACCAGCAAAAGAAGACGGAGATTCAGTATGAATGACAGGAAATGCAGAAAGCTCAAACTTAATAGGAATGATTTCGAAAAGCGACGCCCTCTTATTTTCAGATCTGGTTGTCATGTAGCCGGGCAAGACAATGAAGCAATTCTTGTTACCTTGTCCGAATATTAGGTTTTACTTGTCCAAAATTTTTACTTGCAATCTAGAGCCAGCATGTTTAGTTTCATGTGTTATATCAGGAGGTAGATGAAAGGGAAGGAGTGTTGACTTCAATACAACAAGGGATTCGCATTTACTCAGCCTTATCAATACCTACGATCGTTAACTACGCGTAACTCATCCAACTTTGAGCTCAATCGGACACAGGTACATCGTCGACCATCCATCGTCTTACAGCATTCGTTTCCTCCGTAGGCACCAACCGCAATGCCGAGATACAGACTAAAACATACGACACGAGTTCTTCCATCTTCTGCTCCATTAATCAACCGTAGCAATCGCCTATACTTCAACAAAAGGCAGCTACTAACCACCACTGCACGCGCGCGGCTTTGCGCTCACGGCGAGGCGCCTGTGGCTAGCAGGGTGATTAGGCATCAACGCCAACACATCGACGCGAGCATAAACCCTTTGACCCGCCGCTAGACAGCGCTACAATGGTTTGCCTGTTATGTACATCACCGGCATGCCGGCACGGCGAGCACGCCCATATCCGCTATCAGGAGCAGCAGCTCCCTGCGAGCCAGCAGCGCCTCGCCCGCTGAGCGCAAAAGTGCCGCCCCCTGTGGTGACATGTGTGGTTAGGTAGCTGCCTTTGTTGAAGTATACGCGATTGGCCTTACAGGTTGGATTAAAATGGACAAAAGATTGAGAGAAGTCGTGTCGTATGTTTTAGTCTGTAATTCTCCGGGATTTGCTGTGTTCTATCGATGGCAAACGATCCTTTTTTGGTACTGATGATGGTCGCAAATGTACTGTGTGTCCGATTAGCTTCAAGTTGGTATGAGTTACGCGTGAGTAAATCGCTAGGTTATTATATAGGCCTAGTAAAATGACGAATTTCCCCTTGCTTTATTGAAGTCACACTCCTTCCCCTTTATCTACTCCTCGGTGTATATCATATTACAGTACTTACATGTGAAAATCGTAATGGAATTGCCAAGCTTTTTTCTCAATTTCCACAAGAAAAGCGTGGTTGCTGCTCGCTCTCTCAATACTAGCGGTGCCACCCCCTACATATTCGTAGTACCATGAAACATTGGCCCACGCTGCGACTGGAAACATCAGTGCCGCTCCCCCCCCCAATAACTTCAATCTAATGCCGCCCAGTCAGCATGGCAGTACGGGGGTACGCAAGCCATGCATGTGCACAGCCACAGACATGCCGGGGGGTGTCGCGGGCCAGCTTTTTTTGCATGCGACTTTCGAAAATTTATAACGTGAGAACATGTTCGGTGCGATAGTTGCCTGGCTCAAAAGGATTGTTTAGGAATTTTAACACAACAAGAAAATTTTTCTTAGTTGTCGATCGGGCAATACTAGCTAATAGAATAACTTTTTCCGACGTAATACTTTTACTTGTCCGCGGCAATTGGACCAACTGTTAGTCGTCGATGCGCTGCTTTCACATCACGGAAGCATGATCAGGCCTGTAGGATCATCGGACTGCTACAAATAGACTTCATATAAATAACACAAGAGGGAATATACCAATTTCACCTAACATGATAAATCTTGTTGAAAGCGTTTATATTTTACGTTTTGCATGGAAGAAGGTACTTATATGAAGAGGGGCGAATTATAGTTACACCAAACTTATTAGCTCTCAGTAACTATAGCCCGCGACAGTTGCTGCTGCAGCTGTACGCGGGCTACATAGTTACTAGATCTACACCAAACCAACCTTTGGAACTATCATGATACATTGCTATTTCGTTTTTAACAAAATACCATTCTCCGCTTATATCATAGCTTATACACAGATTTCATGACTTTATCATGCTGTATGGCATATAATTATAATTTACGAACTATAGTACTACTTACTACTTACTTAGGGTCACCATCCTGGCAACCATATTCTAATAACATCACGATGCGATGCTCGTAGGCACTAGTAAGTTCATTACTACAAATTACATTACTAATACTCCAGTATTCGCGGGCAGTGAATAGTAATAGCAATACTACTTATTTACTATACTCTATCTAGTACTAGTGACTAGTAGTAGCATGGAGGGGTAGTAGTAGTAGTAGTAGTAGTAGTAGTAGCTAGTAGTAGTATTGTTGTAGTAGTCAGCAGTGGAGTAAATTAATCTCACATTCTCGAGATGGCCTGATACTTCTGTCAGGAGTCCGAAGTCCGTGACAGTGACAGTGAATGAGTGATCTGTATTTTGTATATTGGGGTCCCTCTCTTGTATTTCACAAGGCACTGATTCTCTCTTTGGAATGCTGCGGCGGTGAATTTATTCTTATTCTTATTTCTTATTCCATTCCTTTCTTCTTGTGTATTTTTTATTTTCCTCTATTCCTTCTTCTTTATTTCTTATTCTTATTCCTTCTTCTTATGCTTCTTATTCCTTCTTCTTCTTATTTCTTATTCTTATTATTCTTATTCTAAGCAAGTCGGTTGAGGCTAGTCAGTCTTTTAGTTTAGCCAAATTGCAGACTGCAGGGTCGGTTCATCACGCCAGAGTCTGAGTTCTTTTTTGCGCCCTCAGTGGTTTCTTTTACGTCCGATTTGTTAGTATTCTGGGACGACGGGGAACGCCATTTTTACGGTGCGTCATCAAGCCACGGGTTAGATTCACAGTCTCGCAAATCTCCATGGGTGCATTGATATTTCAGTGAACTGAGTGATGATAGTGAACTGTGAATTAATGTCTCTGTGCCCGAATTATAATTACGGGTGGCGTGAAATGACATGTTGGTGGCATACTCGCAGCTAGGGCCTGCATACCTCCGCAACTCTCATTGGTTGATACACAATCACGTGGCCTGAAACTTCCTGTTTTAATAATTCTTATTATGGTGCATTGTGACCACCCTAACCCTAACCGTAACCTAAACCCTAATCCTAACCCTAACTCCTAACCCTTAACCTTATTTCCTAACCCTAATCATACTTACGAATTTAATTTTAAATTAACTAGATTTGTTCATCAACCAATGAGAGTTGGGAGGTATGCAGGCCCTAGCTGCGAGTTTTGGTTCATGAGCGTAGTATTAAATTAGGCATCCACGTTTAAAACTGCGAGTTTGCAAACGTTAAGCTGTGATAACAGCTTTGCACAATACAGTGAATACACACAGGATCAATTGTGCGCATAAATAAATACGAACGTCATTCATTGCAGTAGTAGTAGCCTTAGTACTGCTATCTGTAGCGGTGTTAGTTAGTAGTACTGTCAGTACTGTCAAGCTCCTTCGTCTTGCTTTTGGTAACTGCGCCGAATATTACACAAGTATGCTGATTGTGTTGAAAACGTAAATATTTACTCACAAATGTGAATAACACCAATTGAAAACACGGTCTTCCGAAAGTGCCGCACATTTCTTGTTATCCAAAACAAAACAGTTCAGCTTTCTTGTGGAAATGCGAGGCTTGCTTGACAAAGATACTTTTTTTATGCAGATTCAAAAGAAATGCTCGTATGACTAAGAGCTAAGTGTGTTATATTTTAGGTATGGCAAATTGTCGTAAATCATTATTTATGGGCGCATCAAATTACGATCATCACGATAAAAGCCTGGCATAAGCCCTAGCTCGCTAGTACTATCTATGGCGGCGATACGATTGACCTGCCGCAGTCAATGTACGTCGGGCGCTATAGTACTAGAGCCACATAGTATTCTTTCTCGCTTTAACACTAGCCTACCGTTGGCGTGGGTCGACAGTCCATACGACGTGTAACAGTCGGGGAGCCTGCCGTCGGTTAGGCTAGCCCTAGCTCTAGTAACTATAGCCCGCGTAGCTACAGTTGCCGCCTGGATCTTCTTCACCGCCCATGGGCACAGACACTACTGTAGCCGCGCCGCGGGCAACGGTACTTTACGCGGGCCTATACTTAGTTTACTATACTCTCATAGACTATAGTTACTAGAGCTAGGCTAGCCTAGCTCGATCTAAATAGTAGTACCTATATTGAAGACATTTCGTATTATTTCGAATTTATCCTGTGTACATACTTTACGTACACTATAATTAGTACTAGAGCTAGGGCTAACTCGACCGGCTGTCTGTGACTAACGTCCAATAATCTCAATATCAGCACAGACAGTACTATAAGTCATGTACTATTATAAACGCATCAAAAACGCGGTCTCCTAAGCCATAGCAAAGAACTTAAGCAGGGCGAGCCCGCTCGCCATAATAGTCAATGTTTGACTGCCGTCGACGTACGTACAATGTACAGGTACATATATGATAAGCGGATGTTG
>NW_014577423.1:246519-252229 GCF_000485595.1 Priapulus caudatus
ACATTTTGGTGGTGATCCGGATCCAATTAATTATTTAATTAATTCATTAATTAATAAAAATTTTCACAGTGAGAGAATTGAGCTGCCTTGGCGGAGGTCTGCGCTTTCCGAGTGCTCTAGTTATCCATATAACAACTATTTAGCTGTATAGTTAGAAAAATGATAGGTCTCATTTACTAGTTAGCCCTAGAGTAGTACACCAAACTGACCTGTGCTGACACTGAGGGTGGTCACTGCAAGAGTGTCTTACATCCTCAGTGATTCTTTTACTTCTCCATTTAATATTAAAGACAGGCCCACCATTTCACATGGGCATGCATGCCACGGGGGATTAACAGAACCCAATGTTCACAGCCAGATTTACACCCCTGGACAAAACACCCAGAAACTTCACTGCTTGTTCCGGGTTTGAACACACAGGCTTTGAAGGAAGCAAAGTGGAAATGCTAGCCGTTGTACCACCGTATATAGGTTACTGAGAACACGTGTCAGTGTATCACAATAGCACAGTGTATAACATAGCATATAGAATTGGTTAGATGGGTTGGTACTAGCTCAAAGAAACGGCCATACATTGAAAGACTGTGTGTGTGTTGCAACACCGAACGCACAAGTAACCTTATAATATGATTAGTCTTTAAAGTCCCAAGGACTACGTCGAAGACGGAGAGAGAAAAAGTTGATCAAATCGATGGATTAACACTGTGGATTGCAGTAGAAAGTTTTACAAGTAACCAGAAAAGGAAGACAATTCCAGTATGAAATGACAGAAATGCAGAAGCCAAACCCTAAAGGAATATTTCCGAAAGGACGCTTATTTTCAGATCTGGTTGTCATGTAGGGCAACAAGAAGCAATTTTTACTTGTCCGAATTTTAGTTTTACTTGTCCAAAATTTACTTGCAATCTAGAGCACATGTTTAGTTCAGTGTATATCATATTACAGTACTTACATGGAAAATCGTAATGGAATTGCAGCTCAATTCCAGAAAAGAGTGTTGCTGTCGCTCTCTCATACTAGCGGTGCCCACCCCCTACATATTCAGTAATGAACATGCCCCACGCGACTGAAACAATCAGTGCGCTCCCCCCCCCTATACTTCAATCAATGCCGCCCAGCCAGCAGGCAGGTACGGGGTACGCAGCCATGATGTGCACAGCCACAGACATGGGTGTCGCGGGCAGCTTTTTTTCAGCGACTTTCGAAAATATGACGTGAGAAATGTCGTGCGATAGTGCCCTGGCTCAAAGGATGTTAGGAATTTTACACAACAAGAAATTTTTTAGTTGTCCGATCGGGCAACTAGCTAAGAGAATAACTTGTCCGACGTAGACTTTAACTTGTCCCGGGCAATTGGACAACTGTTAGTGTCGATGGCTGCTTCACATCACGAAAGCAGTGATCAGGCTTAGATCATCGACTGCTACAAATAGACTTCATTAAACAAAGAGGGAATATACCAATCTTCACCTAACCATGATAAATCTTGTGAAAGGTTATATACGTTTTGCATGAAGAAAGTATATATATGAAGAGGGGCGAATTAAGTTACACCAAACCTATAGCTCTAGTAACTATAGCCCGCAGACAGTTGCTGCTGCAGCTGTACGCGGGCTACATAGTTACTAGATCTACACCAAACCAACCTTGGAACTATCATGATACATTGCTATTCGTTTTTAAATACCAATCTCGCTTATACCATAGCTTATACACAGATTTATGATTTATCATGCTGTATGGCATATAATTATAATTTAGAACTATAGTACTACTACTACTTACTAGGGTCACCATCCTGGCAACCATATTCTAATAACATCACATGCGCATGCTCTAGACTAGTAAGTATTACTACAAATTACAATTACTAATACTCCAGTATTCGCGGGCAGTAATAGTAATAGCAATACTACTTATTTACTATACTCTATAGTACTAGTACTAGTAGTAGCAGGAGGTAGTAGTAGTAGTAGTAGTAGTAGTAGTAGTAGTAGTAGTAGTAGTAGTATTAGTAGTAGTAGTAGCAGTAGGAGTAAATAATCTCAAATTCGAGATTGGCCTGTACTTCTGTCAGGAGTCCGAAGTCGTGGAAAAAAAAGCAAAAAAGTGACAGTCGAATGAGTGATCTGTATTGTTGTATCTTGGGGTGCCCTCTCTTGTATTTCACAAGGCACTGATTCTCTCTTTGGAATGTGCGGGGAATTTATTCTTATTCTTATTTCTTATTCCTATTCCTTCTTCTTATTTTTTATTCCTATTCCTTCTTCTTTATTTCTTATTCTTATTCCTTCTTCTTACATGCAAGTTCAAGTTCAAGTTCAAGTAAAATTTATTTCATCGGTATATCATGAACATTTTTAACATAAGCTCGAAAGCTTTTGTCACCGAATATCAAACACCACACGAATAAAAGATATTGATTAATCATAGTAAAATGCGTAACTGCTGTAATATATTGGTATAGCTATTATAAGCCAAAGACAGGCATTTCCATGGAGCGGTGTCAAGCTCTTTATTAGCATTCAAAGATGGCCTATACATGGAATGCTTTCCAGCCCATGTGATCACCGGTTTACGCCTCGCACTATATTGTGGCGTATCACTACGCTAGTGCTTGTGAACGCATATCACCACATCCCCCTCTCTTTACAATAAGGAATCAAAACTGAATTAAACCAAAACTATCTCAATCTGCAACTACACTGCAAACAGTGTTTTCTTTTCACTCATCTTTGAATCTCATGGGTATCTTTACCACCCGACCGACCGAGTGATAGTCCCGCTGAACACCCCCTGATGAACCAATGTTAACGCGTGTTCGCGCGTGGTCTGTTCACATCTGTCTCTGCAACAATTGTTATTGGACTCGAAGCTTTCTCAGCCTCGTGATCCATCACGACTGGTCGCGAATCTCGACTCTCTACTGTCGGCTTGGGCGTCTCACGTATTTGAACCCGATTACGTCGGAACTGGTTACCACCTTCCATTTCCACAACGTATGACCGATCGTTCTCGTTGCACTGCTTCACCTACTTGTTCCTGCCCACACCAGATTTTCTTGTCCTTGTTCAGTACCGAACGTTCTGTCCTCGATGAGCGGTGCCTGCTCGCGTGTATGCTGGTTAGCATACGCATGTCTGTTCTCGATGGCATCCGAAATGTGTTCACCATATCTCTCCTGCTGAGAACTCACTGTGGTGTGGACTAGGTAGTGTCGTGGAATGGCTCTACCAACACAACTCTGCTGGGTGGGCAGATTGCCATCTAATGGAGTAGCTCTCACATTGAGAGAGCTAGATCAACGTCTCCCCCCGTCTTCAAACACTTCTTGATAATCGGCTTGATATACCGAATCTGTCGCTCTACGAATCCGTTGGACTGGGCATATCTCGGACTGCTTGTGACATGCTCTATCCCCCACTTTGAACAGAATACGTCATATTCGCTCAGATACTGGGGTCCGTTATCCGAGACGATTACCCGTGGCACCCCCAGAAGACTGAAAATTCTCCTTCGTTGCTGAGATTTACAGCTTTGCTGTGGTGCTCTCGAGCTGCTTAACCACTGGATAGCGGCTGTAGTAGTCGGAAATGATCAGATACTGCTTCTGATTGATCTCAAACAAATCTGTCCCCAGCTTGGTCCAAGGACTGTTGGGTCTCTCGTGCATCCTCATTGGTTGCTTTGGTTGTTGTGGTTGCATTTCTTGACATGGTTCGCAATTCTTACATATCTGCTCAATGTCACCACTAATCCTGGGGCCAGACACACTTTCACGGGCAAGACGCCTGGTTTTCTCAATTCCTGGTGACCTTCGTGTAGCTGTTTCAGTATGTCACTTCTAGGTGGCTGTACCACCACTTGTTTGCCTTTGAAGATGACACCATTCTCCACTGCCAACTCATCCCGGAAGCTCCAGAAAGCCCTTAGGTCTAGCGGAAGTTCCTGCATCCTGTCTGGCCAGCCCGTGAAGATTGTTTGTGATAATGCACGAAGTATAGGATCTCGTGCCGTTTCACTTCTTAACTGACCCTGTTTTGTAGGCGAGAAGTTATCATGTCCACGTTCAATGCAGTCACATTGTGCATCTAGCTCAATCTCACCATCCTTGTGCTGGTTCGGTAACCTAGACAAGGTGTCGGCTAATACCATCTGGGTCCTGGCCTATAGTGTATCTCAAAATCATACCCTTGGACTTTCACCAACATTCTCTGCAGTCGAGGTGGTGCTGGCACAGAGCGATTTCGGAGAATTCATTCAGCGGCTTGTGGTCCGTGATGATTTCAAAATGGCGGCCAAACAAGTAATGGTGATATCGCTGGATCCCGTGAACGATCGCCAAGCACTCCCTCTGCGAGATTGCTGTAGTGAGACTGTGCAGTCGTCAATGTTTTGCCTACGCGAACGCGACTGGTCCGTTTGCTTGGACCAAGGCTGCTCGAGCCCCCGAGCCGATGGCATCTACCTCTAAGGAAACGTCCTGTGTTGGGTCATAGTATCGTAACCCAACACTAGCAGCGACAAGTCTATTGACTCCCTTGTATTGCTGCCTGGTGATCACTCACTCCATTCGAACGGAACACTTCTTGAGTAGGTCTCTCAGAGTAGTCTGTGCGTCCGACAGCTTGGGCAAGTGGCTTGACATGAAGGTCACCATGCAAGGAATCGTCTGCATGTCGCCTGCTTGTCTTGTGTGGTGGGCATTGCGATAATGTCCTCCACTTTCCTGGGTCGGGAAACATGCCTTTGTCTGTGTAAAGGCGACCAAAGGAATGGTTATTTGGTTCGTTTTCACCACACATTTCGACGGAATTGAGCCTACTAGGCCGTCTTTGCGTGCTACCCTTCAGGAAAGCTACCAGTCTCCTATCATGCTCTTCTTCCGTTACGCCGGACACGACAATGTCATTCCGTGATGCCGACGACACCCTCGCACTGGGCGATAATGTCATCCATCTTCTGTTGAAAGATGTCTTGACTGACACATAGCCAAACGGTAAACGGCGAAAAACACCACCTACAAACGGTGTGCGAAAAGTGGTGAGCTCTTGTGTAGCCTTCGGACAGCTGGACACTCAGTATCCGCCTTTGCGTCTAGCTTCAGTGAAGTATTTGGCATTTGCGAACGCAGATTGATCTCCTCGATGGTTGGAATTTTGTGTGGACACCGCTTCAGCGATTCATTCAGCTTTTTTGGGTCGCAGACATATTCTCAGACTACCGTCCTGCTTGTTGCATAGGTAAGGGATGAACACCAGTCTGTTGGGCTCGTGACTGGGCGTATGATCCCATCCCGTCTCCATCTTCTTAAGCTCTGCTTCATTTCTGGAGCGTAAGTGAATTGCACATCTCCTTGGTGGATCAATATGTGGTCGCGTCCGGCTTCAGATGTAGCTCGGCTTCGCCTTGAAACATCCAATTTTGTCAAAAACATTCGGAACCACCACTTGAGGGTCTTCAGTCGTGTTCATTCGGGTGCGGGTGGTGGCTCATTAAACACTGGCTGTCGTGTTATCTCATGTATGTGCGACTTCCCACCATCACACCCATTGTCTATGCTGATCAGATTCAGGTCTTGACTTGCTTGTAAGCCAATGATAGCTGGTCCTGCGTACCATCTACCACATAGAACTTGTGCTGCTGCATCTCGTTATTGTGCCTGCGTTGGAGACCAAGCATTTAGAGACCAATGCATTTTATCGAGTGA
>NW_014577423.1:252254-261496 GCF_000485595.1 Priapulus caudatus
AGTGGTTATTATTTTAGTTATAGGCAATTAGCTAATCATGATTTTATGCGCATATCATTACCATCTATACGATAAAAGTCCATAGCTAGCCTTTTCCTCGCTTAACCTAGCTATTCTTTGGAGTGCACGCATGATTGTCCAAAATTGGATTTTGCACAAAACTTGGAATTTCATGTCGCAATCTTAAGAGAAATCATAGCAGTTTGTAAGAACAATCTGAAGATAAAGGACATCGAGGTAAACAGACTTGCAAACAAAACATATGATTATTATGGTTAAATTTAATCATAACTATAAAGGTGCTAGAATTACTTCTTTCCCAATGTGTATTGCACCTTTGTATAAATATTAAGTGATAATATAATAAACTACTTGCATAAGACTTTTGATATGTCATGAGATTAAATATTCAGTTTGCACACGCACCTATAGCCACCAGCTGCTGCGACGTTGATCTATACAGCCTGACTACCGTTCCATACACAAAACCTTCATCACCTCTGACCAATCGTGTGTAATAACTCTGTATTATCTCAAATTACACACTTATTCCTTACTCACCTTCTACTGCTGTTTAAATATGAACTCTTATCTCACAGTTATGTCACTGCCTCTCTAAACTAGAATATTATCTCTTAATTACGTATAATCTGCTGATTCCACTCATTTCAATCTTTAAAATCAAATCTTTAACGCAGTGCTGTTATAAGGACGGAAGTAAAGCCCAAACGGATCAAACTCCTAGCACAATACCTCAACTGGAAATAAGTGCATGGCTCTCTCATAGGCATTACACTACCAAAACAATTGACAACCCGATGTTCAATAGATGTCTGGCCATTTGTAAAAAACCCTTACGATACATTTCATCGATGAGGTGTGCGAATTTGACATCACCGACCGCAGATCTTATAAGGTTTTCTTTGTTATCGATCCATTGCGTATTTAGTACATGAATGATACAACATGGGGTGGCAATGCTCAAATTTTGGTTGCATTTGATCTCAAAAAGTTGCTGTAACCCGCTAACCATAACTCAGCGGCCTCACCCGCATCCGTGACCGCACTGATGGTGTTATCAGAAGTGACGTTTACTGTATATATTCGGTATATCACATCAATGTGGTTTCTTGGCATGTTGCTAAATTAAGGCAATAACTACCGTGTATTACGCTTCAGCGTGTTCGAAACGGTATATCCAACTCCTAGCGATACCATTTCTTGGAGCTACGGAACGCTACACCACCATGCATATGAGGCGGTGATTGAATCCAACACGTTCTATAGTGTTTCATCTCTTTAAGATTTTTCAGCGACTACTACGAGAATCGCAGTTTACTTAGCGACCTCAGCAACAAACGCTTTGACCAAATCTCGAACGGTACGCAGATTCCAATTTGCGGGATACATACATCGCAGTCCTACGACGTTTGTACATTCGGCGGGCACACGAGCTCGGATCGTTTAGGTAGCCTAGTTAGTAATCTTAGCCCGCGAGCTACAGCTCAATGCCCGGGCAAAGGGCCAGCGTAAGCTGTACAGCGGCCAGCGGCAACGTTCTTACGCCGGCACCTATACTTCGTAACTATACTATATGGGACTATATATTTAACTTAACTATTTATTGCGAACACTCAGTGAAGTTCGACCATTTGCTCCAGCCTATACATCACCTAATTGCTAATGTGTCACCTTAGCCTCCGCCAGTGATCCAGGACAATAATCAATAACTAGAGCTAGGCTAGCCTAGCTCGATCTACAATAGTAGTACACTGAACTATTGAAGACCATTTCGTATTACTTTCGAATTTTCCTGTGTAATAATATAGACTATCAGTATACTATAATTAGTACTAGAGCTAGGCTAACTCGACCAGGCTGTGTGACTAACGTCAATAATCTCAATATACACAGAAGTATATAAGTATGTATATTATAACGTCAAAAACGGTCTCCTAAGCCTATAGCAAAGACTTAAGCTAGGCTAGCCCGTCGCATAATAGTCAAGTTTGACTGCGTCGACGTACGTACCAGTACAGGTACATATATGATAAGCGATGTTGTGCGAGCAGTAATGTCGTGTCGTGATACACTATATATTATATAGTCACTATATGTACTACTAGTGCTACTACTAGTAGTAGTACGTTCACAGTGTCAGTAGCTCTAGAACTATACTCCATAGTCTATAGCCCTTCGCTCTACCATGCACATGCCTGTGGCGGAGCGAAGGGCTATATACTATATAGTTCTAGAGCTACAGTCACAGTCTACACTAGTAGTCTAGTAGTACACTACTACAGTCTAGTAATCTACAGTACACTGTTCCCCAGCCCTCATTTTTACAACAAAGTTGCTGGAGCCTGTGGAGGTACGGCAGCCGTCGTTCGTTGAATATTAAGTCCCTTTTGGCATTTGTGTAAAGTTTACAATATAAATGTTCATTTTCATACCTAATCCGAGTGTTTTTTAGCTCGTCAAAACTCTAAAATCATGAATTTATTTCCCAATGCATTATTTCAAACTCTGAATTGGCCACCGCCATCTTTGTCTCGTTTGTATTAAAGCGAATGGACTGCCGCCCCTCCAGCCTCGTAAATTGGAGATACGGCTGCCGTACCTCCAGCCATTGCCTTTTCGCAAATGTGCTAAATTAATCCGGGTTGCTGAACTCCTAACTGCCTCCTAGCCAAGTTCCCAAACCAAGGCAAGGGTGGCCCAATCCTACTCCTAGTTGACCTGACCTGAAGAAGACCCATGTAGATTTTCATGTCTCTCTCTATCCCCACAAAATGCGACCTAGCTAGGGTTCCAAACTATGAATGATTGCAGCCCAAGGACAGTAGGATCACATATGTGACATGTCAATTGTCATGCATCCTCAATGTGCAATATCTGTACATATCATTTTAGGATGTGTAGCTTAAAAGGAGATAATTCTATATTATACTAGGCAGTAACATATTGACATATATATTTTGTAGCTATATGCATTACATGAAATATATTTCTAATTATAGGTGACGCAACTGTCGGAAAGACTAGTCTTGTTCAAGTATTAAAAAATGATCAGTGTCCCAAGACCTACACGATGGTATGTAAATATTAGTTTTGCATCAGCATCTGCATTTTCGACATGTGGTCACAGTCTATAAGTTAGTAATTATCATGCATGATTCGTGAAATATCTCAAGCGGCCATGATCATCTTATCTGCCTCCTCTATGCACGAGCGCACGCATGCACGCACGCACACACAGTTCTAATAATAATTATTTTTTGTACTTGCAACTTCCTTTTTGTGCTGCATATATCATATTCATGTATATATTTATATATTCACCAATTAGTTTTTGTATTCATTATAATACCAATTTGAAATAGACAAAAATTTATAACCATAAATCATGCACATGATCCAGCATCTGTGGCTCGTTATGTGCCCTTGCATGCTACTCTGTTTTTAATTAATATTCTTTCATTGAAGACTGTAGGAGCGGATCTGGTTGTAAAATCTATCCACATTCCGCAGACGTCTGACGTGGTCGAGTTATACATACACGACTGTGCTGGCAAGGAGATGTTTATTGACCAAATTGATGAATATGTTAGTATTTCGTGTTACCCCATTTCGAAAAATAGTGAAATGTGAATGCAGATTAGTTATGTACAATTAGGTTAAATCAAATTAGCACTAGTCTTCGGTGAATTTATAATTAGTGCTAAATTAAAACCATTACGAATTCATTATTTGTGTGTTTGTATATCTCTATGATAATACAATGTTTTTTCTTTTCATTAAGATAAAACAGCCATCCCTCGTGTGTTTAGTCTACGATGTAACGAATGAAGTCTCACTGGCTAGCTGTGAAAAGTGGCTACAGAAAGTTCGATCACAAAAACCGGAAATATCAGTATTAGGTAGGCACGGGGGCAAAGTACTGAATAACCAAGTATGGCAACAGTAAAAGCTTCCTGCATAGTTTTTAGCTCATCTGACGTAGTCAGATGCAGCTTGTAGAATCGCATGATCGTGCGTCCGTCCGTGTGCTGCGATAGAAGTGCGAGTGCATCGACAGGTTGGCGGCGACACGAAATCTTAACCGCTCGACGTTACGTCACGATTTCGAACGTGGCGGGCGGTAAGTCAGAAAAGAGTTGGGGATGCGAACTGTAGGAGCCGTTCACTAAAGGTCAGTAAGTCAGAGTGTTTTAAAAAGGAGAACTCCCTCCGTACTTAACGGACTCATACGAGGAAATGCAGAATTGGCGGCACAATCTAAACGCTGACCCTGAGCGCCGTGAATAGTCGGATGTATGCAATCAATTGTAGGATAAGCCTCACTGTGTCGAAATTGTGAGCGTCAAAGCGTCAATGGCACAGCAGATTTTAGACATTTTCTGAGGACATTGTCTGACCGGCGATGAATACTTTTTGTCTTCATCATGAAACTACCATTTTTATGGCTTTATTGAATAAGAACATCGAAATTACTTTCTGTGACTATGCGAGAGTAAGTGCGGTATAAACTTTGACCCTCAAGAGGGCGTTAACTATGGAGTTTGTTTACTGTTAGAATAGATATTGACTGCCGGCTTCTGCGTGAGTAGAAGTTAGTTAATGCCGAATGATGACGCTACAATGTTACGTAAATTCAAAATGCTAAATTGCGTTGAGAAGTTTATGTCCTTTAAATCCTATAATTTCGCTATGCATTCTGTGGACTGTCAGTATTTTACGATGTAAACGTCAGTTGTTTGCATTGCCATGTGGCCAAGCAGTTGAGGAGGGGGTGGGTGGGTCGGAGATTGTGGTGGGTGGGCTGTGTAGTTCTACTGCGGTAATTATTATACAGTGGCGATGGCTCTCTATTTCAGCCGCTGTAGCTTTGGTGATGTAAATGGTTGGTGGAATGTGGGTCGGCGCGCAGGTGTACTATTCGTCTCAATAATTTGTGACGGGGGGGGGGGGGGGCTACTGAGGTATCATGAGCGATCCATCTTTAATCATTAAGACACTTAAACGTAGACCGCCGCGACATCTGTGGGCGTGGACCTTATACGATCCACCGAACATTCCTGTTCGAGAAGGTTCCTGATTTGTCATACTTGTGCCTTCCACTGTTTCGACGTATGTGAAACACATTTGTGCTACAGGGTTTGACGTAGAATCTCACACTGCGTGACGTTAAATTAGTTATGAGCGCTGTCGCTCCGCCCGCATTTTTCATTATAATCGAACTATCTTGCTTGAATTACAGTCAATTTATTAAAAGGCAACAAGTCAGACCGGACAGAGAGCAGTAGCTGGTGTCCCAAAAAGCAGGGCAAGCCAACGCATTGTGCAGAGAATACAACATGAAGTACTTGAAGCTTTCGGTAAATTGGTAGTGCAATTGATGTGCAACATGATAAAGTTGAGCTTGTACGAGTATTAGCTAACGAGCTTTTTCAGGTGTGTGGCATAGAAGATATTCATTATATTTCTTAATCTAAATAGAACGATCTATAACCTAGTGTCTGCTAATATTTACACATCACAGCCATTCAGATTTTGGAATCACCTATATAATGTTCGTGTTGATTCGAAGGAGTCTAATATGTTTGGCCGCACTTTGGACATTGGCACACTTTCACTACACGTACTTGAGAAGACACGCGGAATTATTCAAGTCTCTTAGCAATATGAAAGTGGTGATGTTGTGCATCTCATTTACTATCGTCATGTTGTGCTATTTTATTCATTTAACGATTTTTTTTAATATTTAACTTTAAATTTTTCTTAAGTCCTTTTAAATTAGTATTTCGTGTATTATATGCACACTGAAGTTTGCAACTAATTAAAAAATTATATAATTATATGCTTAGCAAAAATTGGAAGTAAAATATTCACTTTATCAGAAATAATCGTATTATGTTACCTTAACTAGGTTATATCATACAATACTAGATAAGTAGATTGTATTTTTTCACAAATCTTTTAAATTTCATAATTTATATTTACTTATTACAATTACACAGTTGCTATATTGCAATAATTATGGTGCATGTATGACTGTGGTATTTTAAATTAGTTGCAGCTGTGCATTTGATGTAAACTCGTAGTAATATATTTTTTGTCGTGAATAATTTATATTCTTATTATGTGTGTTTTATTAATTTTGCAACAACAGAAAATATATGTATTTTATAGAAGATCAAGTCACCCAACATCAAACAAAATTCAAATATTGTAGTTATAAAGAACAATTATGAATGATAATTTTTGTGGAATATAAAATTTATTTCCAAACTTATTTAATATAATCAGATACGAAGGGATCAACGTGACTATCATAGTAAACATTGACTAAAAACAGCTTGTAATCAATTGCCTCCAGTTATTAAGTTGCATCATTGTTTACATATATTCTGATATAATAATATGCAAGACTACAAAAAATGACGTTAGCAATGCCAGCTTTCATCATTACCATGCATAGTAGCTGCAACACAATTGCTCTTTAAAGTGAAATTTGTAAACATGAAAAAGTGTTAAAGCCAATTGAACAATTCATGAATACATTATATATCTACGAAGTGACAAAAATACACAAATTTGAATATATTAACGCAGAAGCTCTATGCTTTTCCAATATGGCAATGTTTTAATGGCATGACGATTGTTTGAGTCTAACACTACTCGCAGCAATAAGACGACCCTCCACCCCAATAATTCCACTTCTTGCTATTAACTTTGGTTATATAGCATTATGCTTCATGTAAAGCTTTGCTGGTAATGCCTCTATATGCCATGACATGAGACGAGCAGGCTTGATATACATGCACAACGATCTGATGTGCATTCAGCACTTCAGATAGGATTTATTGTGCAGTAGCAAATATCAAACAAACTTCAAAATGTATCCTATTGAGGAGTCGGATGACACTTTATAAAAATTTGCACATCGTGTACACCTCTAGCCTATAAATTATTACATGCGTTTAGCTTATGATTTACAGCAACATACCTGTGTAATAGGTTAAAGTTTACAAATTTACAATTTTAAGTTTAATGCCATGTGCAAAAATGACTTTCTAGTGCTCTAACTCACGTACTCATCAATTAACAGGGATCTGGAAACCCTGCAGCGTACTCTCGAACTTGTCATAGAGCTATCTCGTCTTGCGTCTTGCGAAAACTCCTTGTGTTCAACGCGGCTTGATCTTTGAGCATGAGCCCTTCGCGGGCAGACTTCCAGCACTTCCGCGAGCAGATTCCTGTATCAAGTATGTGCTCAATAGTTGTTAACGGCTGATACAGAGATTACGTTGGTGAGGTATAGAAGAGATGCTATGTCCAGTTTTGCCGAATAATGTGGTATGCCTTGACATTTGTGGTCGTACTAGAGCGAGCTGCAGCGTTATACAACGAAATGAAAACGAATCATTTGTAATGACGGGTACCTTATAACGTATGTTATTCTTAAATTGCACATCTCAACTTGGAATTCACAGGCCTATTAATCTACAGATTCTATTGAGTGCATGTATATATATTTTATGATATCTGGCTCCGAATCTGTTATATTTTCATGGTGTAGGGTCATGCATTTCAGGGCAGAGATACTGTTGGAATAGTACCCTTATATTTATAAATATTGTTTACCTACTTTACATACCACTTGGGCTTGCGCCCTGTTGGTGTCCCTTTGACCCAGTTAATATTTTCATCTTTTTATAAAAAATTAATAAATCAAAGATACCTGGAGCAATGCAGTTTTGTAGACAATCTTATGTTCTTTTTTGAGTTTACTGATCGTTTGTTATTGCCGCTTTCCACCATACAGTAGTAATATATAGGATATAAATCCATCAACATTCGGCTTGTTGTCTGACGTTGTTTAATAATAGATCTAATTAGGACTAATTATAACGGTCATCATAAAAGGCAGACAGAATAGCAGATCTAATTTAACACAAAGTAATGATATTAACATTTATACAACATCTGTCTCAAAGACTTATCTGTGTGTTTTATTTATGTGGCGCATACTTGATCTGGTAGGGAGGTTATACAGACACAGTTTGATTATACCTCAGAGAGCGGGGATTCTTAAAATCCTCCCACTTTTACAAAATTATTCTTAGGGCAGGCGTACATTGTTCACAAGGTTAGCCACCACAACAGCCTGATAAGTGTTTCGAAATGGATGTCGCTGCTGCCTCTACTGGTGACGGCTCGATCACCCATAAAAGATTGGCTTTCAAAACTTTTCTGCTTTGTAAACGGTTTTAGTTCATTTAACGTTTTGTTATATATTTAATTTACATTCGATTTGCATATGTTAATTTCAATTATTACTAAATCGACATTAATCGCAAAGCTGGCTCTGAACTTGTTAGACTCGTAAGCGGTTCAGAGAGTGGGTCTTTCATCATGTCACTCCCTACACAGAAAAATCTATCACAATTGAGGACGCAAGATTGCTCCGACAATAAAATGAACACTATAACCGCTGGGCGTTTGTTCTTATAGCTACAAACCTCGATGGATAATACTCCACTACTTGCTTAATATATATGCCGACAAAGCTCGCGACGTAATGGACCGTGTACCAACGCACTTCCAACGTAGAAACCGCTCGTCATGAATTGCAACAGCTTAAATGCATTCGATTTTTGTTAAGTTTTAGCTGATATTAAAGTTATAATTTTTTAAATAAATCACTTATATTTTTAAAGACTACTTCAATATATAATAATTATACCAATATTTCATAACTTTATATTATAGTAATTGTGAACAGATGGAAGAACTATATAGTTTTTGATCACTTTACTAAACATTTTGCAACTTAAATAGCTCCGGTATATGAGATAAGTTACAGTTAACCAATTTAGTATAAGATAGCTAGGATATAAATTCAGGAGTTTTAAATAACAGTACAACTTGAATCAGACATTATCTATATGCCAGCCTGAAATCTGGTTATGTTTGTACTAGTCGCGCATCTTCAGATATAATTGGAAATAGAATATCATGAGACAAATGAACATAGTTCGGGCACACCAAATCAATTACAGCAAGGCTTTATGGTACCCAGCTACTATATCTACCCCAGCAACAACCGGTGAGTAGTGGCTGCTATTCTGGAATTAAGGAGCCACACTGAGGTTCAATGCATCTTGTCTCCAGGAATGGTTCTTGCTTGCAAGCAATGTTTATCTTCAAGCACTATCTTTCTATCTTGCCCATGAGGA
>NW_014577423.1:261506-272124 GCF_000485595.1 Priapulus caudatus
TCGATGACCTCGCCAAGCATGACCCCATGGGCCCAGTAGACATCATCTATGTCATCTTATGCTTCTTATTCCTTCTTCTTCTTATTTCTTATTCTTATTATTCTTATTCAGCAGCCGGTTGAGGTAGTCAGTCTTTTAGTTTTAGCCAAATGGCACTGAGGGTGGTCACAGCCAGTTCTTTTTGCGCCCTCAGTGGTTCTTTTACGTCCCGATTGGTTAGTATTTCTGGAGACGGGACCGCCATTTTACGTGGTCATCAAAGCCACGGGAGATTTACAGTCTCCAAATCTATGGGTGATGATAGTGAACTGAGTGATGATAGTGAACTGTGAATTAAGTCTCTGTGCGAATATAATTACGGGTGGCGTGAATGACATGTTGGTGCATGAGGCGTAGTATTAAATTAGGCATCACGTTTAAACTGCGAGTTTGCAAACGTAAGCTTGTGAAACAGGTTTGCACAATACAGTGAATACACACAGGATCAATTCTAAATAATACGAACATCTTCATGCAGTAGTAGTAGTAGTACTGTACTCTGTAGACTCGTAGAGTGTACTGTTCGCTCCTCGTCTTGTTTTGGTAACTGCGCCGAATATTACACAAGATGCTGATTGGTTGAAAACGTAAATATTATACTACAAATGTGAACAACCACCAATGAAAACACGGTCTTTCCGAAAGTGCCGCACATTCTTGTTACCAAAACAAAACAGTTCAGCTTTCTTGTGAAAATGCGGCTTGCTTGACCAAAGATACTTTTTTTATCATATTCAAAAAGAAAATGCCTCGTATACTAAGAGCTAAGTGTGTTATATTAGGTATGGCAAATGTAGTAATCATTATTTATGGGCATCAAATTACGATCATCACGATAAAAGCCTGGCTAGCCCTAGCTCTAGTACTATATAGGCCGCGTACATTGACCTGCGGCAGTCAATGTACGCGGGCTATAGTACTAGAGCCACAAGTTTCTTTCTCGCTTAACACTAGCTACGTTGGCGTGTCGACAGTCCTACGACGTGTAACAGTCGGGGAGCCTGGTCGGTTTAGGCTAGCCCTAGCTCTAGTAACTATAGCCCGCGTAGCTACAGTTGCCGCGGCATGGCCAACATACTGTACGCGCCCAGCGGCAACGTACGTACGCGGCCTATACTTAGTACTATACTCTATAGACTATAGTTACTAGAGCTATTTTTGGTCACATCAGTTCGACCATTTGCTTAGATTACATCTATGGCATAATGTGCTATAGCCCTGCGGCAGTGATCCGCGGGCTATAGTACTAGAGCTAGGCTAGCCCTAGCTCGATCTAATAGTAGTACTACTATTGAAGACATTCGTATTATTTCGAATTTATCCTGTGTACTACTACTAGTACTACTAGTACTACTATAATTAGTACTAGAGCTAGGCTAACTCGACCAGGCTGTGTGACTAACGTCAATATACACAGAAGTATATAAGTACGTATATTATAACGTCAAAAACGGTCTCCTAAGCCTATAGCAAAGACTTAGAGCTAGGCTAGCCCGTCGCATAATAGTCAAGTTTGACTGCGTCGACGTACGTACCAGTACAGGTACAGATACGATAAGCGATGTTGTGCGAGCAGTAATGTCGTGTCGTGATACACTATATATTATATAGTCACTATGTACTACTAGTACTACTACTAGTAGTAGTACGTTCACAGTGTCAGTAGCTCTAGAACTATACTCCATAGTCTATAGCCCTTCGCTCTACCATGCACATGCCTGTGGCGGAGCGAAGGGCTATATACTATATAGTTCTAGAGCTACAGTCACAGTCTACACTAGTAGTCTAGTAGTACACTACTACAGTCTAGTAATCTACAGTACACTGTTCCCCAGCCCTCATTTTTACAACAAAGTTGCTGGAGCCTGTGGAGGTACGGCAGCCGTCGTTCGTTGAATATTAAGTCCCTTTTGGCATTTGTGTAAAGTTTACAATATAAATGTTCATTTTCATACCTAATCCGAGTGTTTTTTAGCTCGTCAAAACTCTCAAATCATGAATTTATTTCCCAATGCATTATTTCAAAATCTGAATTGGCCACCGCCATCTTTGTCTCGTTTGTATGAAAGCGAATGGACTGCCGCACCTCCAGCCTCGTAAATTGGAGATACGGCTGCCGTACCTCCAGCCATTGCCTTTTCGCAAATGTGCTAAATTAATCCGGGTTGCTGAACTCCTAACTGCCTCCTAGCCAAGTTCCCAAACCAAGGCAAGGGTGGCCCAATCCTACTCCTAGTTGACCTGACCTGAAGAAGACCCATGTAGATTTTCATGTCTCTCTCTATCCCCACAAAATGCAACCTAGCTAGGGTTCCAAACTATGAATGATTGCAGCCCAAGGACAGTAGGATCACATATTGAAACGTCATATTGTCATGAATCCCAATGTGCAATATCTGTACATATCATTTTATAGGGATGTGTAGCTTAAAATAGGATAATTCTATATTATTATAGCTAGTAACATAATTGACATATATATTTTGTAATATATGCATTACAGAATATATTTTTAATTATAGTGACTCAATGGTCGGTAAGACTAGTCTTGTTAGTATTCAAAGATGAATCAGCCATTTCCAAGACCTACACGTGATGGTATGCTATATAATTAGTTTGATCAGCATCTCATTTTGAATGTGTCACAGTTCTATATTAGTAATACTCATGCATATTCCCTGTAAATATCTCAAGCGCTGCCATGGTCATCATCTTATCTTCTCCTCTATGCACGGAGCGCACTTCCTGCGAGCCAACGCACGCAACACAAGTTTAATAATAATTATTTTTTGTCGTTGAATCTTCACTTTTTGTGCTGCATAGTATCTATATTCTGTACTATATTTTTATTCACAATTAGTTTTTGTAATTCATTCAATACCAGTTTAATATAGACAAAAATTCTATAACCATAATAAATGCACATATCCGCAGTCTTGGCTCGATATGTGACTCTGCACATGATATCTCTGTTTTTAATAATATTCTTTGCATATGAAGACTGTAGGAGCGGAATCTTTGTATAATCTATCCCTTCGCAGTAGCATGAGTAGGTCGAGGTTTATACATCACGACTGTGATGTCATCGAATGTTTATTTGACCTAGAATTGAGAATATGTTAGTATATTTCCGTGTTACCCATTTCGAAAATAGTGAAAATGTGAAATGCAGATTAGTTATAGTACAATTAGGTTAAATCAAATATAGCATTAGCTTCGTTGTTGATTATATAATTAGTGCTAGAATTAAAAACATTACGAAAATTCATTATTTGTGTTGTTTGTATATCTCTGATGATAATACAATTGTTTTTTTCTTTTTCACTTATAGATAAACAGCGATCCCTGCGTTGTCTTAGTTATCGATGTCCTGTTACGAATATGATAGTCGCCGCTATCCCGCTAGAGCTGTTGAAAAGTGGACTACAGAAAAAGTCTCCATCACAAAAACGAATATCAGTATTAGGTAGCCAGGGGGCACTAGGAACTGAAATACAGCATATGGCAACGTAAAGCTTCCTGAATGTTCTAGTCATTGAGGTGAGTCAGATGCATTGTAGAAATCGCCAATCGTGAGTCCGTCGTGCTGCGATAGAAGTGCGAGTGCATCGACAGGTTGGCGGCGACACGAAATCTTAACCGCTCGACGTTACGTCACGATTTCGAACGTGGCGGGCGGTAAGTCAGAAAAGAGTTGGGGATGCGAACTGTAGGAGCCGTTCACTAAAGGTCAGTAAGTCAGAGTGTTTTAAAAAGGAGAACTCCCTCCGTACTTAACGGACTCATACGAGGAAATGCAGAATTGGCGGCACAATCTAAACGCTGACCCTGAGCGCCGTGAATAGTCGGATGTATGCAATCAATTGTAGGATAAGCCTCACTGTGTCGAAATTGTGAGCGTCAAAGCGTCAATGGCACAGCAGATTTTAGACATTTTCTGAGGACATTGTCTGACCGGCGATGAATACTTTTTGTCTTCATCATGAAACTACCATTTTTATGGCTTTATTGAATAAGAACATCGAAATTACTTTCTGTGACTATGCGAGAGTAAGTGCGGTATAAACTTTGACCCTCAAGAGGGCGTTAACTATGGAGTTTGTTTACTGTTAGAATAGATATTGACTGCCGGCTTCTGCGTGAGTAGAAGTTAGTTAATGCCGAATGATGACGCTACAATGTTACGTAAATTCAAAATGCTAAATTGCGTTGAGAAGTTTATGTCCTTTAAATCCTATAATTTCGCTATGCATTCTGTGGACTGTCAGTATTTTACGATGTAAACGTCAGTTGTTTGCATTGCCATGTGGCCAAGCAGTTGAGGAGGGGGTGGGTGGGTCGGAGATTGTGGTGGGTGGGCTGTGTAGTTCTACTGCGGTAATTATTATACAGTGGCGATGGCTCTCTATTTCAGCCGCTGTAGCTTTGGTGATGTAAATGGTTGGTGGAATGTGGGTCGGCGCGCAGGTGTACTATTCGTCTCAATAATTTGTGACGGGGGGGGGGGGGGGCTACTGAGGTATCATGAGCGATCCATCTTTAATCATTAAGACACTTAAACGTAGACCGCCGCGACATCTGTGGGCGTGGACCTTATACGATCCACCGAACATTCCTGTTCGAGAAGGTTCCTGATTTGTCATACTTGTGCCTTCCACTGTTTCGACGTATGTGAAACACATTTGTGCTACAGGGTTTGACGTAGAATCTCACACTGCGTGACGTTAAATTAGTTATGAGCGCTGTCGCTCCGCGGCACTTGTTCATATAATCGATATCTTCTGAATTACAGTCACTTTAATTGCGAACAAGTCAGACCTGACAGAGAGCAGGGTGGTGTCCCAAAAAGAAGGGCAAGCATTTGCAGAGAAAAACAACATGAAGTACTTTGAATGCTCTGCGGTAAGTTGGTAGTGCAAAATTGACTGCACATGATAAGTTTAGCTGTGACATATATGGCTAACCACGTTTTCTCATTGTGCCATAAAAGATATTCACTTGATTTGCTTACATCTTAAATGAAAGAATCTATAAGCCAGTGTTGCACTATTTACACATACACAAGCCATTCAGTTTTGGACATGCACGTATAATGTTCTGTGTGATCTTCAGAAGGACTCTAAATGTGTTGAGGCGGCCTTTGGGACATTGGCAAACTCTTTTCATCACACGTACTTGGAGAAGACGGAATTCTTCAAGTCACTTCACGCATAGAAAGTGGTGTGTTGTGCACTATTACTATCGTCTGTTTGTGCTATTTTCATTCCTTAACGATTTTTTTTTAATATTTAACTTTAATTAAGTCCTTTTCATTAGTATTTGTATCATATGACACACTGAAGTTTGCAACTAATTAAAAATTATAATATTATAAATGCTAGCAAAAATGGAAGCAAATATCACTTTAGCAGAAAAAAGTATTATGTAACCTTCACTAGGTTATATCATACAAATACTAGGAACTAAGCAGATTGTATTTTTCTTCACAAATCTTTTAAATGTGCATAATTTATATTTACTAGTACAATACACTGTTGTCTATGCAATAATTATGGTCGTGTATGACCTGTGGTATTTTACAATTAGTGCAGTGTGACATTGATGTAAACTCGTAGTAATGATATTTTTGTGTGAATAATTATACTATTATTGTATGTTGTGTGTTTTCATGTAATTATTGCAACAACAGAAAAATAATGTATTTTTAGAGAAGATCAAGTCACACCAACACATTCAAAACACAAACTCACATATTGGTAAGTTATAAAGAAACAATTATGAATGAATTTTGTGAATATAAAAATCTATTCCAAACTTTTATATTAATATAATCAGGAATACCAGGGAATCAACAGTGACTGATTCAATAGAACACATGATAAACAGCTGGTAAAATTGCCTCCATTATTAAGTTGCATTCATTTGTTTATCATATATTCTTGATATAATAAATATGCAAACTACAAAAAATGAGTTAGCAATGCCAGCTTCTCCAATTACCATGCATAGTAGCTGCACACATTGGCCTTATATAAGTGAACTTGTAAAACATCAAAAAGTGTAAAGCAATGAAATTCATGAATACAATTTATATCTACGCATGAAAAAATACACAAATTTGAACTACATTAACGCAGATGCCCTAGCTTTTCCAATGGCATGTTTTACTGGCATGACGATTGTTTGCGTCTAACACTACTCGCAGACAATAACGACGGACCCTCAATACTGCACTTCGATGTAATAACCTTTGGTAAATAAGCAATGCTTCTGTAAAAGCTGTCTTGGTAATGGCCTCTAAATGCACGACAAACGAGCAGTTGATATCACTTGCCCACAACGAGCTGCATGTTGCATTCAAGGCAGCTTCAGATAGTGACTTATTGTGCATAGCATTAAATAATCAAACAAACACCTTCAAAATGTATCTGCATTGGTGGACGGTAGACACTATTATACAAAATTTGGCACATGGTACCCACCTTAGCTATAACATTTTGTGCGTTTAGCTATGATTTACAGGCAACATACCTGTGCTAATAGGTTAAAGTTTACAAATTACAATTATTAAGTTAATGCGCATGTGCAAAATGACGTTTCTTATCATGCTAAACTAGTACTCATCAATACCAGGGATCGGAAACCTGGCAGCGTACTCTCGAACTTCCTGTCCAAGAGCTTCTGTCTTGGTGCGAAACTCTGGTGTCTCCAACGCCGCCTTGAAGTCCTTGAGCATGGTGCCCTTCGCTGCAGACTTCACCGCCTTCGCGAGCAGGATTCCTGTACAAGCAGCACATGCAAAAACGTAAACACGAATACAAGAGATCATCTGTGGGTAAAGAAGAGATTGCTGAGATCCAGTTCAATAATGGCGTATGGCCTTGCCATTTGTTGGGACTAAGAGCGATGCAGCGTTATACAACAAATGAAAACGAATCCTTGTGAATGACGGGTGTACCGTTACAGTATGTTATTCTACATTTACACATCTCAACTTGGCAATTTCACCAGCCATAATCTGGTTCTATTTGATTGCATTGTTATAGATTGTTATATAGCTGGCCTCCGCCTGTTATATTTCCTGGTGTAGGGTCATGGCATTTCAGGCAGGATATGTTGGGAAAGTACACTTAATATTTAATAAAATATTTACTATTTACATACCACTTGGATTAATGTCATCGGTTTTCATTTTATTTATAAAAAACTTAAGAAATCCAAAGATACACTGGAGCAACAGTTTTGTTGGCAATTACTCTACTGTCTTTGTTGAGTGTACTTATCGATCGTTTGTTTGCGCTGTCACCACATCACAGTAGGTAATTCATAGTATAACATCCATCCAAAAACCATTCGGCTGTTGGTGACCGTTGGTTGTAATACAGGTGCTAATTGAGAGGACTAATTCTCACAGGTCACATACAAGGCAGACAGAAAAGCAGATAATGTCAACACAAAGAATGAATTAACAATTACACAACAGTCCTGTCTCAAAGATTATCTTGTGTGGTTTCTATATGTGGCGTACTGTACCGGTAATGCTTACAAACCACAGTTTGATTATCTCAGCAGACGGGGGGTTCTTAAAATCCCTCCCACTTTTACAAAATTTTCCTTAGGGCCAGGCCGTACAATTGTTCACAAGGGCTGCCACCAACAACAGCTGATAAGGTTTCGAATGGATGTCGCCTGCTGCCATCTGGTGACGGCTCGATCAAACGATCAAAACAGATTGGCTGTCAGAACTGTTACTGTTGTAAACGTTTTAGATTCATTTCAAACGTTTTGTTATAATATTTTACATTTACATTCCGATTTGATGCTTCATACATTATACCTACAAATCGACATTAAATCGCAAAGCTCGGCTCGAACTTGGGTAAGACTCGGTTAGGGTAGAGAGTGGTCTTTCACACATGGCCTCCCATACACAGAAAATTATTACAATCCGACACGTATCACATCGCGATTGAGGACGCAAGATTGCTCTGTAACAATAAAATGACATCTATGGGGGGGGGGTATTGTCTATAGGCTCACAAACCTCGATGGATAAACTCCACGACCTGCTCAATATCTGCCTCGACAAAGCCTCGCGACGTAAGGGCCGGTGTACCCAACCGCACTCCACCTGTAAGGAAACCGTCGCATGAATTGTCAACGAGTTAAATGACATTCCGATTTTTGTTTACAGGTTTAGCTGAAATATTAAAGTTTAATTTTTAGATAAATCACTGTAATTTTGAATTCATACTTACAATATACATAATAATTTACAAATATTTATAATATTATAGTTATAGTTAATAATTGAACAGGATGGCGAGACTATAGTTTTTGGAACTACTAAACACTTTGAATGCTTCATAATAGCCTCCGTATATAAGAAATGTGTACAGTAACCAATTTTGTATAAAGATGCTAGGATATAAATTCACGCGGTTTAAATAGGTTACAAGGTTAATAGCATAAACTATATGCCTGCCTGAACTGGTTATGTGACTAGTCACGCATCTTCAAGAAAATAATGTGACTAGAATATCAAATGAGACAAAATGACACACTATTTCGGGGCCCACACCCAAGACAATAACACAGCAAGGCTTTATTGGTACCGTTACTCATTTTCAGCAACAACGCGGCGAGTAGTGGGTGGCTATTCGTGAATTAAAGGGAGCCACACCTGGGTTCAATGCACTCTTGTCTCCAGGGCATGTGTTCTTGTTGCAAGCAATGTGTATATCTTCAAGCACTCTTTCTATCCTTGCCCCATTGAGACCAATTGGTCTCAGATCCAGTAGCATGAGGTGATTGTCGGTACCACCTACAAATACATCAACATGCAGTCCCAATCAACAGTTCAGCTAGCATCGCATGAAGGCATGCTGCTATAGTTGGCAACATTCCCAGTATTTTATTTGCAGAAGATTTGGCAGATCAACACCATGGAGGAGAGATGCGCTTGCTGTATAATGGCATAAAGATGAGCACTTGCAGTGGAACTGCTTATGCTTGTACAGCTAACGAGAAGCATAAAAGTTTATACTTGAATTCATTCACCAAGCATATATTGGACCAGGGCATGAAAATAGCCAAAATTGTGAACAGGCCCACCCAACATTTTAAACAGGCCCTTAGACAAATTGAACAGGCCCTTAATTGTGTTCAATTTATTCAATTATTAATAAAAGTATTAGCTTTGTGTTTATTACACTGTATTAGACATACTCGTAGTATTTCAATATTTCATTGCTATCAGTGGAGTTCTACTTGTGTGACAGGAATTGCTGGAACATGATTTACTTCTTATTAGTCACTAAGTAAAAACTAGTCAAGAAATTGGTAAATATTGTTTATATAAAGGCAAGATAGGCAAAATTTTGAATAGGCCAAGTGGACTGATTATATGGGGGGTTGAACTGCCGGTTTAAGGGGTTGAACAGGCGGTTGCCGGCAAAATAGCGCTGATTTCACGCACTGTTGGACACTTCAGCGGGGCATCAACATGATTGCTCATTACAGGACTATCAGTCTACAGGCTTAATTTATATCATAGTTACAGGAAGCAAATGAAGCCAGTTCGCTGTCACACCTGTTACGATCGAATATCCTCGCTTCATCAGTCCTTCTGCCATCGCAGCTGCATTCTTCACCACTTGCTGTTGGTATTCCCGGTAGTAGTCAGTTTTTGCTTCTCCCATGGCCACACACACAGCTGAGAAACCGCAATTGTTCAATTAATTTTCACTTCACATAGTACACAAAAATAATATAAAAACACATAGATTGTCAAAGATAAAATACAATAAACTCAGATTTGCAAGTTATTTCCTTAGCTAGCAGCACTTCGATAACAGTGACACATCTATGTATGTGTATTAATGTACCAACTTATAAATCAAACATGAAAAAATTCTCGATTTACAACTATCAATTTCTCTCTAACAATTTGATTCAGCTTAGGAAGTCGGTGTCGGCAATAATTCACTACCGCTAAATACATATAGGAAAAACGTACACGAGATCTGGTTGTTATGTGGGCCTCCCTGCAGTCCTGGAAACAAGGCCTGATTGATTGGGTCTTCCAGTTGGTACATCACCTTCTCACCAGTCTTTGTTACTGACCTTACTCCTGCGATCAACATACAGTAACGCACTGAAGGTCAAACGGTCGCACGGGACAATATAAACAGAATGATAAGGGTTCATGAAATGCAGCCTAATCAAGTGATGTGCACTGAGATGGCCTTAATTTATACGTACTTGAACAACCATAACAATCTATGACCTACAATGATAGTTTCTATTGAAAGAAAGCACTTAGACAAGATGATTTTTACGCAGGTTTCAGAATAAAAACCTGCTATTTATCATCTGTGAAAGTGTCAGCTAAAATAATATTGTCCTGTTATTTTCTGACTAGGGTAGGCTTTCAGTGTGGTTTGACATTATAATAACAAAATACTTCGAATAGCCAATCTTAGTGTTTAAACTAGTTTTCGAAATTGAGAAAACACAAGTGCCGCAGAGCGACAGCGCTCACCTGACGGCAGGTGTTCTGATGCTAAACTCACTGGCA
>NW_014577423.1:273774-277813 GCF_000485595.1 Priapulus caudatus
CTACGAAGAATATATATATTATATATATATATATACATATATATATATATATATATATATATATATAAATTTATAGATGTGAAGGAAATATCTGATGCACTAGGCAATTTTGTTTTTTAAAACATATATTGTTACTCATCATGCATTACTTTCTTGGCTCCCAAGGAAGGTATATATGTAGTTGAATGGCATTTAAATTGAATTTCACCCTGAAGGAGGAATGGTACGATGACTAACCAGCAATGATAAGTTTCGGTTTAAACATGCGAGCCGATGTCTCTAGTTGGTCATAATCAATCAGTCCAGTCTTTGGATCAGACTTGTATGGCATCGACTCGAAGAATATGGATGTGGCTGATATCTTTTTCTTCTCTGGAGAGAAATTTTGTTTTTTTAGAAAAAATGTTACATTATTTTATTCAGCATTGCAACAACTAATGACCAGTTATAAACCATGCATGCTTTCATTTATTGCAGTTATCCATTCACCTCTAGACCTACCTGGCAATGGTTGTAGCAAGAGCTACTTTCTTCAGCCTACCTATAAGTACCTAATTATGTTTACAATTAGCCACAGGTTGAAACTTACCTGTGAAAAAGCCATGAGTCAAGTGACCACCATCTGGCAGGTCTAAGCCCATGATTCGACCGTGAGGCCCCACGAGGCCTGTATAGACAGCAAAGTTGGCGGGTGAGCCAGACAATGGCTGCACGTTGACGCCCCATTCTTCAGGGTCTAGATCGAAAGCCTGCAGGCATCGCTCTTGACACAGAAGCTCCATATCGTCGATGTACTCCGTCCCACCGTAATACCTGGGCCATAATAAAAATATTGTTTGTTTGCCCTCACCAGGCGGACTGGACCCGCCAAAAAGGGGCCGACTCCAAATTTTTTTATTGATCTTTCCCATTCTTTTATTTTTTATTTTTTTACAAATTGTATTACTGTACATTATATAAATCTGTAGGCAATACATTATATGTACCAAGCAAAACAAACATTCAACATAAAAGGTGTATCCACACAAGCACGTACACCCGAGCATGTAGACACCATGCTGAATTTGTAAAAAGACCCCCTCAAAAACCTACCTACATACCCAAACTTTTAAGCCTGGGTCGGGTGAGTGCAAACAAAGATTTTTTTAATTGTGGCCCAGTGTGTAGAGGGAGATACATATCGCACGCCACATAGTGAACACATCAGCTGTCCGGTTCACATCTGACCATGTCATGTGCTGATGAGTGTGACCGTGTGATTTAACTATGTCGTGTATGTCGATTGACAATTCTTGAAAGTGGCAGTTGACAGTTTAGAGCAATTATCGACCAGACTGAAGTATTGATTTGTTTACCAATCTAAATTCCTTAAAGGTGAGCATGTGCAGATACATTTAATAATATTCATCAACGTTTATTGTATAAGCAACAAAAAATCCGAGATTTTGACAGTTATATTTCCCACCCCCTGGCAAATAGGTATTCATCACACACCTTGCACCTGGATAACCCTCAGAGTACTTGTTTGTGAGACAGGTAGACAGGGCTTCCATAACAGCTCTGCTAGGGAAGTTTTCAGAAGCAATCAGCTCCAAACCCAGCCTTTGCCTCTGCTTTTCGTTCTGCATTAAAAAAAACATACGTGTGTAGGTTACTTAATTATGTACTGGCCAACTAAAAGACCTCGTGTATACAACATAAACTTATATATTTACTGTAAAGGGCTGTTCGCCATGAATCAGCATTACCACAGGTGCATCTTACTATATTTTTTCGAGACCTTCCCTTCTATATCCCTGAAACTGCACAAACTAAAATACTTATTTTTTACCACCAATATTTTTATTCAAAAAACTCATGCTATTACTTTAATCACCTGCACCCATCTAGTGATAATCTGACCAACACTATTACTTGATTAGCTAATGCACACTAACTTGGTACCTGCATTATGGCCCAGACCTCAGGGTCCGCAGTCTTCAATGGTTCATGCATCCTCCAAGACTTGGCCAAGCGTGCCGTATCCCCAGCCTCTCCAATATTGACAGAATGACCCAGAGATCCCATGTTTCTTCGTTTTGCACTTTATCTAGATTATCACAGATTTTAGTGTAAATAACAGTAAAATGCTAATATGTCTTTGATCCAGTTATTTCTTAAGTAAATGATATTCTATTCTATCACTATATATGATATGCCAGTATATATACCAGTATTATATACCAGTATATGATATTCTATTCACTCACATACAATATTCCTTTTCAACTGTACCAGATTATATACCAGTATATGATATTCTATTCACTCACATACAATATTCCTTTTCAACTGTACCAGATTATATACCAGTATATGATATTCTATTCACTCACATACAATATTCCTTTTCAACTGATACAGTAGCACATTTAGATCAAAGAGTTCTCCCCAGGAAATCCAGAAGAAATGTTATTTATGGACAGAAGGGGAGGGCATAGGAAAGGGTTGTACCAATTGGAGTCAATTATTCATGTCATAAGCAGCCCCAATAGACAGGTAAACTCCATCAGTTATATATAGCGTCGTATACATCAAGTTGTGAAAACACAGAATGACTTTTTTGGAACTCTCAAAAGCAAACACAGCAACGCTGCAAATTAGCTTTAAATTTGAATGCATACGTCACACCCGACATACCTTAAAGGCATAGGGAGAGAACTAGACGTGATGCGGCCATGATGACGAGGCGTGCCGAGGATTGACACTTTGCGTCTTCCAATCACAGCCTACGCCGCACCAGTCTTTTATATTTTTATAGGTGGGCCCGTGGGGACCCATATTGGACCACCAAATTGCCGATCTCAGGAACTATAGGGCATTCTGCTATGTTAGAACGGTTTCCTACAATAGAGTTTGCCACAAATACGAAAATAACACGCTGTTTAGCGCACTGCGCTACGTCCTTCTATCGCATTTTCGCATCTCCGTAATCAGAATAAGCCCCGCCTTCTTCGTTGATGGGCATGAATGGGGCGTCACCGATGTGACGAGTTACTGTACCTACTGTCTTTCGCCAGCCTGTTTACTTTTCGTAAATAATGAAATGTCCGGCCGATTCATTTCGCATCGAAGTGGAACATTTTCGGCATTTTCACTCGCTGTCGGAAGTGAACGAGTGCGTCATTCATTAAACATTGAAGTTTTTCTTAAAATTGAATAATTCCGAAAATCCCTAACCGCGCTACTCAATTGTTTTAGTCAATGAATGTAGCTGTGTGTGTGACGTCTTGCCCGCGCGCTTCATGCTTGGCTTAGCGGGCCTCGAAATGGATATCGGAGGCAGGCACCTCGCAACCCGCGTGTTTGTTTACATATATTATAGCTTTGTGACGAACGGTGTTCGGGAGTTCTGCGATGATAACCTCGTAATTTCTCACATTTCTTAAGGTGCATGGAACATTTTAACAATTTAGTGGTGTCAGTTAGTCACGGATATGTCACAGTAAGTACTAACCGTATATGTTTCACATACGTTCACCTATTTTGCCCATAGGCGGTCGATCATTGTGAAAAATTGTGTGAATATTTACTTTTATTGAGACGTTCCAAGTGCCTGTGCTTTCAACAGTCTTGTACGTCAATGCACGTGCGTCAAGAGCCACAAACTCAACACAATTTCATCTCTGTTATTGTTTACGCCTGAATGCGTGATTGATCAGGAAGGAGGTGCATGTAAGAGGGAGACATTTTCTTTGGGGTTCCGAAAAACTTTATTCCACTGGACAATTTCATGGGCCATTTCAATTGGAAGCTCTGCATAATGGACCCCCAACAAGCCCTTTTTGACTGACCAGTCAAGAAATTCAAAGGTCTGTATATTGCTCTTATTTAGCCGCCAATAGTTCTTATTGTAGTGATTTCGGATATCGGACTTGTGCCTAGCTAATAAACTGGCTAGGTAATGTGTATAAATCAAAGTATAATAACGAAAGGATATATATTTACAACTACCGCCATGGGCGCGGCCATCTTATATCTGCGGGACTAGTCAGAGATT
>NW_014577424.1:0-4607 GCF_000485595.1 Priapulus caudatus
ACATACATAATAAAATTGGGGAAAAAAACTTTTAAGAAAATTTAAACAAATACAATTAAAAATTTAAATAAAAAATATAAAAAATTTAAAAAAAATTTAAAAAAAATTTGATTTAAAAAAAAATTGGTCATTCACTCTACCCCTCTTACTAATAAGTAATAACCATAGGACCAACGACCCGTAGGACCAACGGTATATAGGACTATAGATCGGTTCCCAAACCCGCACCCTCAGATTAGCAAAGTTATAACGTCTGCATTTGCGGACAAATGAAACAGGTGCATGTGCGTGGAGTGTACATGTACATGTACCGCAGTAGAGTGTACGGTGCCCGCTGCTAGCCCCCCACATGCGCCTTGCTTACGTTATACAGTCTAAGTATATTTTTTTATTTTGACATTGTCTATACATATCTGTAAACATATATTTTATCATATTCTATGTCAGCCACTCACAAGGCCGAGAAACAAGTTTGATGAAACCACGTTAGGTCGTCACGGGCCACTGGAAGACCAAGGACGTTGCAGGATAGCAGTTGGCTGATTTGTAGTATAATTAAATAAATGTACCTATGTTGTATAAAACGCTGAGCGCCGCGCCAGGAAATGCCCGAGGTCAACTTGGCTTTGCAAGCGGCGGTCAGAAAACTCGAGTGCACGCGTTCCAACTAACATGTGATGTCGCCCTCCGTCTCCCTATATTTTACATTCATCATGAAACGAAAAAAATTACTTTGAGTATCATGGATTTATTCCAAGAGCAACAGCGATGTACTTTTGTGGAGTCACTATAGATTTATTTGATTATAATTAAGCACGGTTTGAGAGTGCCCCGCTTATCCATGCACGGTTGTCGCCTGTATTCGTACGTGCATGTGATCGTATATGTTTGTACGAGTATTTTATAACTGTATTATATATAGTGTTTAAATTTTTATATCTATATTTATTATATTGTAATTATAATGATGTCTTTTCAATTATTTTGTTTTCAAGGCCGTAAAGGAATACAATACATAGATAATATCAAGAGTTCATAATTAGAGAGAGAGAGAGAGAGAGAGAGAGAGAGAGAGAGAGAGAGAGAGAGAGAGAGAGAGAGAGAGAGAGAGAGAGACTCTATTATGTACTCTTGATAATAGATTGCTGATCGAGTCGACCCCACTGCCAATCACCGACAGATAAGTACTGCTGTTCTTTACTTTATATTGCATAGGTTATCGCAGTTGGATGGGTCAGTGTCTGGTTTTTATTTTATTCTCCAGGGAAAATAGAATATCTAATCACGCGCTAAAAATCACGCGGTAAGAAATTGTAACTCAAGTTAGAATTACTGTTAATGATGCATAAATGCTTGATCAAAACTATTCATTTTACTATTGGCAAGGCAGTAACATCTGCCAGGCAAAGACAATTCATTGTGTGTACATTTAGCATTTGTTTGTTTGTGAACGTGTATGCTTTGAAAAATTTAATTGTATATGTGTTGACATATGTCAGTGGGTGCGCGCGTTTATCTGTGTATCTGCGCGTGTGCGAGCAAGTGTATCATGCATGTGTGTATGTGTGTGCGTGCGTTAGTGCGAGTGTGAGTCAGTATGTGTGCGTGTGTGCGCGCTTGTATGCGTGCGTGCGTCCGTGCGCGTGTGAGCNTTCTCTCTCTTTCTCTTTTTCCTTTCTCTTTTTCTCTCTCTTTCTCTTTTTCCTTTCTTTCTCTCTCCTTCTTTCTATCTATCTCTTTCTGCGTGCGTGTGTGCGTGCCTGCGTGTGTGACTGTGCGTATAGGAGTGCGTGCGTATACGTGTGTGGGTTCGGGCGTGTGTGACTGCATGTGCAGGAGTACGTGAGTGTATGTGTGCGCACGTCCATGCGTGCGTGCGTGCGTGCGTAAATGCGTGTGGAGGTATGTGGGCGTATGTTGAAGTGCGGATCTGCGTTTGTGTCTGTTCTGTCTCACTCGTTCGCGGTGTGTGTGCGTGTACGTGTGTGTCTGTGCATCCGTCTTAGTTTGTGCGCATTTTCAGGTCGCTGTTGTGCATCAATGTACATCGATTTCCTTAAACATTGAAGAATTTTTGTCTCGTTTGCCGACATAACATTTGTTGAATTAATTAGCATGGCGCAGGTTCAGTTGATTATTTGCATATATTTAGAACACGATGTTAGATGATAGAGCAGCTGCACACGGCTGACAAGATCCGATCAAATTTATATTAGAATGAGCCCCTGTTTCTCTAACTGGTAGCTCACGAGAGAGGTTTGATGACGGTCGCGAGAGGGTTTTCATGGGGTGTAGGGCGAGGGATTTAATTTGGATAGGGAGAGGGTTTGCATTGGAGTAGGGACAGAAATTGCATGGGGGTAGGGACTAGGGAGGGAGATCTCATGGGAGTAGGAAGAGGAACGGCGAGGAAGAGGGTTACCACGTAGGTAGGGAGAGGGATCTCATGGGGGTAGGGTGAGGGATTTTATTTGGCTAGAAAGAGGGATTTAATGGGGGTATGGAAATGGATTTCATGTGTTCATCATCATGGATAGGAATTAATGGGGGTAGGAAGAGCGATCTCATGGGGTAGGGTAAAGAAGTTTTATGGGGTTGTGGAGAGGGATCTCATGGGGTAGGGTGAAGGAGTTTCATGGGGATAGGGAGGGTGAAGGAGTTTTATGGGGGTAGGGAGAGGAATCTCATGGGGTAGGGTGAAGGGGTTTCATGGGGGTGGGAGAGGGATCACATGGGGTAGGGTGAAGCGGTTTCATGGGGGTAGGGAGAGGGATCTCATGGGGTAGGGTGAAAGAGTTTTATGGGGGTAAGGGGAGATATGTTATGGGTGTATAAGGCCTATATGCTTAAGCAAACTGGGCTTCCATGTATTTCATTGACGATGAAACAAAAAATTTTAGGAAGTAAAACTAAGTATTTTGTTGCAAATTATCAGAAAACGCTATCGCTTAATGGAGATGCAATTTATATAGATAGAAGTAGATAATAGGGAAGCCTATCCTATCCCTAATATCTACTTCTGAATTTATTTATTCTGTAGTATGAAATGGGATTTCATGATAACCGCAACACACATCTGTAGTGTACGTAGTCTATGGAATGTGAAACATGCAAATACAATCATACATGGGAATCAAACATTAAACACGATCATGAGAAAAAATGTGATTCTAAGACATAATCCGCAGAAAACGTTAGAATGATAATAAAGTGAACTGTCGTGTCAATGGAAGCTTTGGAATATTGAGCGAAATAGATTTCAAAATTAGATATAGACAGTTCAGTCTCCACCTGTGCACTGCCCGCACGTGGCAGATCAACATTGGGTATCCAGTTGGTCTGCCAATATGGTGAAGAAAGCTGCACTGCTCTATATTTTGCTGGTCACGAAACAGACGATGTTTGAAAATGTTTGTGGCAGCTAACACAAGTTATTGTCATCAATTCTCACGAGGAAAACCCGAATATATATCATATCATATCATGAGTGAATAATAATAGATTGTAATTGACGTATCATGTAATGTTAATGTTTACCAGATTAGTAAAAAGACTATAACTCTCGTGTGCAGGATGACAGATATTAGTTCAAGAAGCAAGTCTTCTTGAATGAAAGTTCACCTGACCACATATAATCCACTCGATGTCATAATTTTATATAGTTGTGTTGCTAACAAAATGATGTGCTAATGTACGTACCATGCAACCACTCTGTTTACACGCATTTACGTTTGCCTTTAAAAAAGTTATCTACCTGCATGGTCACATATAGCTCACTCGAGTGCATTGGTAGTTAGGTTTTCGACAAAACTATGGGCTTGTGTGCGCGCTAACCAATATTACAGGCATCTGTGCTTGTTAAAAAAGATAATCTACCTAGCTGGTCACATATAGGCCACTCGATGTCTTCATTATTTCAGTCGAGTTTACAACAAAACTATGGGCTTGTGTGCGCCCTAATCTATATTACAGGCACCTGAGCTTGTATTAAATATAATGTACCTAGTCACATATAGCCCACTCGATGTCTTCATTATTTCAGTCGAGCTTACGACAAAACTATGGCTTGTGTGCGCCCTAACCTATATTACAGGCATTTGTGCTTGTTATAAAAACAATGTACCAAGTCACATATAGGCATATAGCCCACGCGATGTCTTGATTATTTCAGTCGAGTTTACGACAAAACTATGGCTTGTGTGCGCGCTAACCAATATTACAGGCATTTGTGCTTGCTTGTTTAAAAAAAAAATCTACCTAGCTGGTCACATATAGCCCACTCGATGTCTTCATTATTTCAGTCGAGTTTACAACAAAACTATGGGCTTGTGTGCGCCATAACCTATATTACAGGCATCTGTGCTTGTTTAAAAAAATAATCTACCTAGCTGGTCACATATAGCCCACTCGATGTCTTCATTATTTCAGTCGAGTTTACGACAAAACTATGGGCTTGTGTGCGCCCTAATCTATATTACAGGCACCTGTGCTTGTTTAAAAAATAATGTACCTAGTCACATATAGCCCACTCGATGTCTTGATTATTTCAGTCGAGTTTACAACAAAACTATGGGCTTGTGTGCGCCCTATAACCTATATTACAGGCA
>NW_014577424.1:5023-9374 GCF_000485595.1 Priapulus caudatus
TTAATTAATTAATTAATTAATAAAGTTTTCAGGATAGGTCAGAAATAGGGTAACTTAGAATTGCTTACATTTTGGTGGTGATCCGGATACAATTAATTATTTAATTAATTAATTAATTAATACAATTTTTCGTAGTGAGAGAATTCAGCTGCCTTGGCGGAGGTCTGCGTTCTCCGAAAGCTCTAGTTTATATATATTTCCTGACTTATCACAAACTTAATTCAAATTTCAAACAGAATAGCAATAGTACACGCGGTATTTATTCATTGTAATTATTGTATACCAAAATGTAAATTAGTTTGATGCAGTTTTTTCCTCTGGGTATTGTAGTGTCATCAACGTTTTTTGGTGGTATGCTTGTGGCGCAGGACATTATGGGGGTTGGCAAGAGTAATGATGATTGAACCACACGACAACATTGGTATCGTCCATCAATACCTTCGACGAGTATAAGCATCTTCACATCAATAACCGCTACTGGTATGATGTCATATATCGGCGTCGTGGCGCCATCTATCGGCGAACAAAATCTGTTTTAAAATCCGAGGTCCTAAAATAGGTGTGAACTGACGCGCGAGCACGTACAAACGCACGCACGCACGCACGCACGCACACAAGCAACACTTGAGTCTCGATCATCCTAAATGGGACCTATTGGAAACGGGGGTATAGGTGAAACAAACCGCGAGTATTAAATCTGGGTTATCCTTAATTTCTACCGTGTAAATGAAATCAGGAGTCTATCAATATTGATAGACTCCTGATGAAATGATAGAGATCAGAATATAGTAAGTAATTTTTTTTAATTAGCGGCAAGTGAACGTGTTTATGAGTGTGACAGTTTCGTTTAAGGGTTGGTACGTAGTTAGATATAGCTAACTAATGTATAAAGTATGGGTAAAACATACTTTAGTATATATGTCCAAAACATGTGATAATGATTTTTGTACCGTCTATAATCCTGTCAACGGGTAGCTTAATTCCTGCTAGGTTTGCAAATGTTGGCAGCAAGTCCATTACACTTAGAACAACCTTTGAGGTTCCGCCTGGTGTGGTTGTTCGTGGCCACCAGGCAATACCTGGCACCAAAACTCTTCCATCCCACGTAAGGCCCTTTCTTTCCTAAAACAATCATTCCAGTGTTTTATGAGTATATTCTTTCCACGCTCTCGCCCTTCTCTCTCTCTCTCTCTCTCTCTTTTTTAAATTTTATTTGTCTCTATCGCTGCTCACACTCACTCTCTCTCGCCGTTCTCTGTTTCTCTCTCGATCTGCCATTCTTGCTCCTTCACTATCCCACTCCTTCTTTGTACATCGCTGTTTCTTTTCTCATTTTGATTTAATATCTAGCATAAATGTGACAGGTTTTATATCTATGAAGGTTCAATCGCGTTTGATAATTATATAATTATTCAATTTATTCATCAGATCACCTTCATGATTCCCGCCGATCCTGACTCTTCACAAAGCTCCAGGTGCGGGCTGTTATCTGATGTGAATATCACAAGTGTGTTTTTCTCCAGCGCTTCCTCCTTGAGCGCATCAAGAATCTCTCCAACTGCCCACTGCATTTCGGCGACGTTGTCTCCATACCTACCTGCAACACGATTGTTATATGTGCCGGTAAGTATTACTGTTCGCCATATAGTTAAACGTGCGTATTTTTCAAGTTTCAGTTCATTTTTCAGTCAAGTTCGAGCGTCATTCTTGATCGCAGTCTCGCGTACATTGTACCACACACATGACTGGTAGCATCAAACACACACGGGACCGGAGTAGCATCTTATAGAAAGTGCAAAAAAATGCGTGCAAAGCGCGCGGATATAGTAGCAAAAACTACTGTTTTTCGACACGCCTTTAAACCGCGACATCACGCCCAGGTCCGTGTGTGTCTGCGTCATGGGGTAGTAAAGAAAGAATGGCGTTCCATCGGCGTTGCTTCGGATGAATTCCACAGCGTCGCGCACTATCGCGCCCGTCATGAAGTGCGTGTCTATAGGCTGCTGAACTACGCGGTCGCCTTCGTACAGAAAGCACGAACCAGGGTCAGGGATTACAGCATTCCCCTTCAATCGATGACCTGTCCGACCGCAAAATCAAGGTTGTTGGAGGCGACACGTTTTCTCTCACACAATTCACTTTGCATTTGACGTCACGTTGTTTGAAGAGTTCCCACTCAATTACTCTGACGTGTCCACAAGAACGAGCTGTTCTGCTGGCAGTGTATCACTCATTAGTCCCCGACAGATGGCAGCAGCAGCCTGTCTGCTTAACGCTATCGATTCGTTTGTGTCATACAGGAGCACATCCGTGCGGAGGCTGAATTCATTCATGAAGAACTATTCAAGACAACTAACTTGATGATACATTGAAAAATGACTGTGAATGTTTGTGAACATTCGTAGTACCATGTTCGTACCAACTGCGAAAAATTAATTCATAAATTAATATATTAATAAAGTAACGCAGTGGCTGGAGGTACGGTAGCCGTCGGTCGTTCAAGCCCCTTTTTTTGCATTAGGGTTAGGGTTAGGGTTAGGATTAGGGTTAGGTTTAGGGTTATGGTTAGGGTTACTGGTTAGGTTTAGGGTTAGGGTTCTAGCTCATCTAAACTCTCAAATCGTGAATTTATTTCCCAAGGCGTTATTTCGAAATCTAGCGCCACCGCCGCCATCTTTGTCTCGTTAAGTATGAAAGCGAATGGACTCCCGTACCAGTAGCCTCGAGACAATCATACTTGTTTTAAAATAATTAATC
This sequence comes from Priapulus caudatus, assembly GCF_000485595.1. Classification (NCBI taxonomy): domain Eukaryota; kingdom Metazoa; phylum Priapulida; class Priapulimorpha; order Priapulimorphida; family Priapulidae; genus Priapulus; species Priapulus caudatus. Next base: position 7,781 of record NW_014577424.1, read on the forward strand.
TACCTGGTCACTTAGCCTACTCGATGTTCCTGATTATTTCAGTCGAGTTTGCGACAGAACTATGGGATTTTGTGCGTACTAATCTATATTACAAGCATCATACTTGTTTTAAAATAATTAATTAATCTACCTGGTCACATAGCCTGCTCGATATAATCTTAATTATATTAGTCACGTTTGCGACAAAATTATGGGCTTGGGTGCGTGCTAACCTATATTACACGCATCATACTTGTTTTAAAATCATTAATATACCTGGTCATATAGCCCACTTGATGTCAGTCGAGTTTACGACAAAACTGTGGGCTTGTGTGCGTGCTAACCTATATTACAGGCGTCTGTGCTTGTTTGCAAATGAAGGAATGTTGAAATGCTTTAGCAGGGATGTCTAGTAGTGAGCGAAAATCCAACCACCGAGGGCATGTAATAGGATTTTGTAAGCCGTGTTTATAGGCAGTTGCTCTATCATCCAGGCTCATGGTCGAACTATTTTCTTATCAAAAACGACCGCCGTGTGCCCATACCTGTTCTCGGCTCAATGTAATCAGATTTTATAGGGATACGGGATGGGAGGATTCTACATGCTCCACGGGTCCTTAACTGGCTTGTTTGTGAAAAAAAAGTACAGATTACAGGAATGTGCGAGGGAAATATTGAGGGTTGGGAGAGGGCCGGAAGGGGTACCCAAACAAAATTATCAAAAAGTTACGCGAGGCATGTGTTTGCCACATTATTGCCTAGAGATGGAGAGTGACTGTGCGCCCACTCACAACAGACGTATAGGCCAGTCAATCCACGGGTTGACCCAGGACAAATTGCAATAGTTATCATTCATCTTTTTTTTGTTCCCCAGGGTCATCTACATGAGATCCTAAAAATCTATTTTAATATATTTGGTAGAACATTGCGAATTTTAGGGTCAAATTTAGACGAATAGTAGACGGTAGCAGGAGTGTCAGGCGTCATCTAGTGGTGAGAGGAGGGTACCGACCACAGAGGACATGTCCCTGCTCTGACCTCTTTAATGCGATGTTACGAGCAATGCTAGGCAGCTACACTATGATCTTCAGGTCGAAAAATATGCAAAGGTATCACGTGAACCTGCACCATGTTAATTGATGCAACGAATTTCATGTGGACAAACGAGACTGAAATTCTGTCATGTTTACGGAAATCGATGTACATTGATGCATAACAGCGACCAGAGGATGAAGCCAAACTAAGTCGGATGCACAGAAACACACGTACACGCACACGCACAGCGAACGAGTAAGACAGAACAGACACAAACGCAGATCCACACTTCATCTGCACTAACTAACATACGACCACATACCTCCACACGCATGCACGCACGCACGCACGCACACACGCACGGACGTGCGCGAACATACACGCATGCACGTACTCCTGCATATGCAGTCACACACGACTGACCCCACGCACGTACGCACGCACTGCTACACGCACAGTCACACACACACACGCGCGCGCACATACGCACGCAGAAAGAGAGAGAGCGAGATAGAGAGAAAGAAAGAACGAGATAGAGCGAAGAGAAAGAAAGAGAGAGAGAGAGATGAGAGAGAGCGAG
>NW_014577424.1:10113-11659 GCF_000485595.1 Priapulus caudatus
CTACCTGGTCACATATAGCCCACTCGATGTCTTCATTATTTCAGTCGAGTTTACAACAAAACTATGGGCTTGTGTGCGCCCTAACCTATATTACAATTTACAGGCATCTGTGCTTGTTTTAAAAATAATGTACCTAGTCACATATAGCCCACGCGATATCTTGATTATTTCAGTCGAGTTTACGACAAAACTATGGGCTTGTGTGCGCCCTAATTCCTATATTACAGGCACCTGTGCTTGTTTGAAAAAAAAAGTACCTAGCTGGTCACATATAGCCCACTCGATGTCTTCATTATTTCAGTCGAGTTTACGACAAAACTATGTGCTTGTGTGCGCCCTAATCTAGATTACAGGCATCTGTGCTTGTTTGAAAAAAAATGTACCTAGCTGGTCACATATAGGCCCTAGCCCACTCGATGTCTTCATTGTCACTTAGCCTACTCGATATTCCTAATTATTTCAGTCGAGTTTGCGACAGAACTATGGGATTATGTGCGTACTAATCTATATTACAAGCATCATTCTTGTTTTAAAATAATTAATCTACCTGGTCATATAGCCCACTCGATATAATCCTGATTATTTGAGTCATGTTTAATTGCGACAAAACTGTGGACTTGTGTGCGCCCTAACCTATATTACAGGCATATGTACTTGTTTAAAAAAAAATCTACCTGGTCACATACCCTACTCGATATTCCTGATTATTTCAGTCGAGTTTGCGACAGAACTATGGGATTATGTGCGTACTAATCTATATTACAAGCATCATACTTGTTTTAAAATAATTAATCTACCTGGTCACATATAGCCCACTCGATGTCTTCATTATTTCAGTCGAGTTTACAACAAAACTATGGGCTTGTGTGCGCCCTAACCTATATTACAGGCATCTGTGCTTGTTTAAAAAGATAATCTACCTAGCTGGTCACATATAGCCCACTCGATGTCTTCATTATTTCAGTCGAGTTTACAACAAAACTATGGGCTTGTGTGCGCCCTATAACCTATATTACAGGCATCTGTGCTTGTTTGAAAAATTAATCTACCTGGTCACATATAGCCCACTCGATGTCTTCATTATTTCAGTCGAGTTTACGACAAAACTATGGGCTTGTGTGCGCCCTAATCTATATTACATGCACCTGTGCTTGTTTAAAAAATAATGTACCTAGTCACATATAGCCCACTCGATGTCTTCATTATTTCAGTCGAGTTTACGACAAAACTATGGGCTTGTGTGCGCCCTAATCTATATTACATGCACCTGTGCTTGTTTAAAAAAAAATCTACCTGGTCACATACCCTACTCGATATTCCTGATTATTTCAGTCGAGTTTGCGACAGAACTATGGGATTATGTGCGTACTAATCTATATTACAAGCATCATACTTGTTTTAAAATAATTAATCTACCTGGTCACATATAGCCCACTCGATGTCTTCATTATTTCAGTCGAGTTTACAACAAAACTATGGGCTTGTGTGCGCCCTAACCTATATTACAGGCATATGTACTTGTTTAAAAAAAAATCTACCTGGTCAC
>NW_014577424.1:16349-18343 GCF_000485595.1 Priapulus caudatus
CTCTCTCTATCTCTCTCACGCGCGCGCACTCGCACTCACTCCCGCTCTCCCTCTACGTTTTCATCTACTTACTAAAAAAATCGTGAGGTTTTCTTTGTTCTGCTTCCATTGTTTTTCTAGTTGTGATGGAGTGCGTACGTGTTTAGCTTGGATGTGCGAAAAGCATTCGCGAAAATAGTGCCTAGCGGGTATTGCTTCAATAAAATCAGTGAAACGATACGCATGTGTAAAGAGCACAGTGAAATTAAAACTAGCCTCTAAGATTGCCGTAAAGTTCAAACAAATATCTACTCCGTTATATGGCATAATATTGCAATTGAATCAGCAATGATTCTCGCCATAAGGGGCGTAGGACGCAATGTTCAGAAATACCACCGACGAACGTAATACAATTTGTGCAAACGTTTTTTGGCCGCTTATATTTTTTCGTAAAATCTGAGATTTTAAACCGGTAATTACCCTATCGTTCCACCAACTATTCGCCAGCAGCATTCGTTTATAAACTCCTTATATGTGCGTCCCGAGTTATGACAATAATTCCATCATCCACTTAGTAGTCGATATTTAGTGACATGACAATTATAAAGGAAAACAAATTTTCTCTAAGGAGACAATCATCGGATTGCGTAGCGTAGATTTTTGCAAACACGACTGTGCTCTTTTGCACGTTTAAATGGGAATAATTATTGTGGCGACAAGGCGTGCGCCGAGTGGATTAACGATAGCGCGTAATTATATGCTTTTATTGCTCGTAACAATTTACAACCGAGGAGTTCTCCAGGGATTCGAACAGATTTTTTGTTGACTTTCAGCAAGACGGCTACGCGCGATGTTGGTGTGTGCTCTGTGTACCTCGCGCTCACTAACGCAAGGATATCGGAGAACTTCAGGAGATGGAATCCTGGATTGGAAATTACTACGAGGTCTGTAATATAATGAACATGAGGGAAAGGACTTGCAGTAAAAATCCCAGGTTCGTAATCTCTCACTGCCGATAAAGGGGATGGCTGAGAGTGGATCGAGAGAAGAAATGAGTAGTATTCGTCACACATTGTCGTGAGTTGCTATTGATTTTTCATAACCAAAGGTTACAAGAGTAGGAAGCAAAACGTATGAACTGGGAGACTTCATGATGGTACTCTCGATCAAAAGCCAAAAATTCAAGAATAGCTAATATAAACAGCGCGTTTACCACGCATACCTGATCAAGTGTACATACACGCGCACGCGCGCACGCACGCACACACACAGAGACAGACACACACACACATACACACACGCACGCACACACGCACGCACGCGCGCACGCACGCACACACAGAGACAGACAGACACACACATACACACACGCGCGCACGCATGCTCGCGAGATGACATTGTAAAAACTTCCAAATTGCCGTGTGTGTGTGTGTGTGTCTGTGTGTCTGTGTGTGTGTGTGTGTGTGTGTGTGCGTGCGTGCGTGCGTGCGTGCGTGTGTGCGTGTGTGCGCGCGTGCGTGCGCGCGTGTGTCTGAGTCTGTGTGTGTGTGTGTGCATGTGCGTGTGCGTGCGTGCGCGCGCATGTTTGTGTAGTTGTTGGCGTTGAAATATGGGCGATTTCATAGCATTAAGTTTCAGAGCACGTTGATCGTTTCTCGACCTCGTGGAACAAACAAGTCTACATGGCGAGTAGTTGGTCTGCGGCTTGTAATTGTAGATATCATGCAGTTACTAATCCTATTCTAGCCGGTAATCCGTGCTGAGACTGCCAGACCCGACGCCAGTGCAGGAAGGAAACAATCTCGTGCTTCGCTGCATGTAACGTGATTCCAAATCATCGTGCGGAATACAAAACTGGCTGCCGTTGCTGACGAAGTGAATACGTATCGACATTGTGGCGTTTGGAATTTCTTAAAATTAAAAAAAGTGAATCCCATATAAACGGAAATCTAGCGATAAAAGCTATACATCCATCCATCCGTCCAACCGTCTATCCATCCATCCGCTATCCCATT
>NW_014577424.1:19421-20544 GCF_000485595.1 Priapulus caudatus
CATCCATCCATCCATCCATCCATCCATCCATCCATCCATCCATCCATCCATCCATCCATCCATCCATCCATCCAGCCATCCATCCATCCATCCATCCATCCATCCCGCCATCCTTCCGTCCATGCATCCATCCATGCATCCGTGTCCCCGCGCGCGTTTGTGTGTTATGATGCATTTGGACACGGCGTAACGGTGTCATGTAATTTCCCTGCCTGCCTCTCTCGACTATTCCTTAATCATTGCGAGGAGTCACATTCGTAATAATTTCATCGTGAATCATATACCATAGGATCTAGAATAGCACATATGCACGCAGTCAATCTCTTCTGGGGGGGGGGGGTGACATGAATGTTTTAGCTTGACAAGCGGCTCATGTAACGTCTTGTGACACAGATGACAATCGCTGACGCCCTGTTTCCTGTCCTCGCAGCTATGACTCATACAGTTAATTACTTGACAAAATTAATCCCTGGTCTGAGCGGGTGGGCGACTGGATGAGTAGATGAAAGCCCATGCTTTTGAAGCCCTCGTTAAGAATATGTTTGGAGGGAAAACAATCGAATGTTTTCTTCTGGTTATCGATGCGGGTTTTGCTTTACAGAACTTGTACTTTTGCACTTGAGAGAACTTGTATTTTTTAAATCTTGTACTTGTGGACGAAGCATTAAATTAAGCACAGGCGGATTTTACTGCTTTCAATAGAATCGTATAATGTCCCATGTGCACGGTAATGGAAGACACGCGCATGTCACAAAAAGGACGAACAGACTAGAAACTAGCTAGAGCTCGAAACATCGTAGTAACTGTACGATTATGATTGGTACTATTTTAACACATGGATTATCACTAAGGCTATTACACGTACACACCCACGCAAGCGCACGCACGCACGCACGCACGCACGCACGCACGCACGCACGCACGCACGCACGCACGCACACAGGCAACACTTGAGTCTCGATCATCCTAAATGGGACCTATTGGAAACGGGGGTATAGGTGAAACAAACCGCGAGTATTAAATCTGGTTTATCCTTAATTTCTACCGTGTAAATGAAATCAGGAGTCTATCAATATTGATAGACTCCTGATGAAATGATAGAGATCAGAATATAGTAAGTAAT
>NW_014577424.1:20554-23496 GCF_000485595.1 Priapulus caudatus
CACACACACACACACACACACACACACACACACACACACACACACACACACACACACACACACACACACACACACACGTACACGCACTACGCGTCACTTCTCTCTCAAGCATCTCTTATCTCCCCTCTGGATTTTCGCGGGCGTGCATTCCATCCTGCTCTCCCCGCGGACCCGGTCGACATCGCCGTACATCGCAGTGCTCTGCCATGCTTGCCAGGCTAACGATGATGTACTCTCTCTAGCAGCTTGTCTTCTAATGTAAATCTATATGTATAATGTAAATCTGATGGTGCGCCTGCCTGTAATAACGCCCGACGCACCGCGGCGTTGCGTTGTGTGAAACCTTTCCACGGAGTATCGCGGAGGCCTGTGGTGTTTTGTATGTTGCATGTTGCATGTTGCATGTTGTATGTTGCATGTTGTATGTTGTTTGTTGTATGTTGAATGTTGCATTTTGTATGTTGTATTTTTATGTTGTATGTTTTATGTTGCATGTTGCATGTTGTATGTTTTATGTTATATGTTATATGTTGCATGTTGTATGTTGCATGTTGCAAGTTTTATGTTGCATGTTGTATGTTTTATGTTGTATGTTGCATGTTGTATGTTTTATGTTGTATGTTTTATGTTGCATGTTGCATGTTGTATGTTTTATGTTGTATGTTGTACGTGTGTTTTGCGTTGCAAGTTGCAGTTGCAAGTTGCACGTTGCACGTTGCACGTTGCACGTTGCACGGTGCACGTTGTAAGTTGTACGATGTGCCTACGTTGTATGTTGCATGTTGTATGAGTTGAGAGCTTGAGAGAGAATGTTGCCATTTTAAGTCTGTGATGTACAACGTTTGCCGCTCAACGTAAATTCTCAGCAAGCAGCCGTGGAAGGTGTCGGAAACTATATACTACAAGCGGAAATTATTGGCTTCTTTTCGATTGAAATAAATTTGAAATTAGCTTTGACTATGTCTTACAATACAGGTACCGCGTACTGTTTTCTTCTTATATCCGTCATTAAAACAGAAATTTCATTTGACAGTTCTCTTTAAGGGTCAGTGACTCTATCCGTCACAAAAAAAATGTCTTAATTTGTTCAGTGACCATGATTAAATACGCAGACGCCTGTAAATCTACTTCGCATAATAAAACTAGCGTGTGGCGTGTTTATCCTGCGGAACTCGCATATATAACAAAGTCTAATTAACTAGTGATATTAATGAATTAACGATGCTGCGTGTAAGTCACAGTCTACGGAAGCGGTTATTTCTACGCGTACTACTCGTATTCTTGAGTTTTTATTTTTTTTTCTGCAAGCTCTCTCTCTCTGATCAAACATCGCGGCAAAATCATTGCTAAGCCACCGGGCCCTATTTGGACTCCCCAGTGGTGATTGAATATATTGAATCACCATAGAAATAGCTTTTCACGGGCACATAACTCTAGAGTTATGTTATTTATTCGCCGGTACAGCTAGAAGATTGCAGAAATATTGAGCTAGCTCGAGCGTATGAGCATGTGCATTTTGTCTTATTCGCACTGAGAAAATGTGTTTCTAAGCAATCCCCTTGCGCATTGAAAATTTACATATTTAGCTTAATACCAATTAGTCACCTGAGCGCACGAAGGCCACAGTGGGTGAATATGTGGTATTAGGTGCATTTCGCACCATGTGAGCAAATCTGTACATTAAGCTGAAACCCCCAATTGTAGTCCAACATTCAGACTAAGCGAAGTACATATAGCAAAAATCGACTTCTATCAAACTCGACTTTAAAAGCTACGTTAATACTAACCGAAATAGCAGACCAGTCCTGCACATGGCTGCTATCGTTGCAAGAAAACCCACCACCCCTAATTTTCGTAGCTATGCACAGCCTGTCGCCTAAATTTGCGTATCCGTGAACTATTGTGTCTCGGATAGGTATAATTTGCGTTATACTCGTCATTAAACACAGTGCTCTGGTTTCTCTATCTCTGTAAGTAATTGTGGCAATGCCTAGCATTGCACTCCGGTCAAGTCTGTCGCTGACTAACAAGCCTTTCAGTGTACATTAGTGCGAAATTGATGGTAGTGACTTCAACCTTTTTTGCAGACTTGGAGCAGTTCATACTTTTTTTTCTTGTTCGGTACTGCGGACAAACACTAATGCCAGTAGCTAAGGGGTCGTAGAGGGAATACTGAATCGGTCGCTGGGTAAATCTTTCACGGCCATCAGTTCTAATCATTGAGAAGCTGGCCGACTTGAAAGTGCAATCATATTCCATCCGCGTGTGTGAAGTTGCTTTGCGGTTTTAGCAACATTCTCTACACGATTCGTCCGCAGACTCGAAGCCCATTCCATAGATTGATGTGAGCTTTTTTTTCCAGTCCGATGCAGTTGCGTTGCTATGATATTATAGAAGCTCGGCAGAGAACGCACACCATGTAATCGAGTCAGTTGGGTGGCTATCGTTCGGAAAGTGTGCGTTTTGCCTTTGTTTCATGGTCTGGTAGAATCGGCTCGTTTCTCAATACCTATAGTAAAGAAATGATCATGCACTACTATGGTAGTATATCATAGACTCTATGCTAGTAGAGAACGAAAGGGTGGGTGAAAGACAGAGAGAGATATGGAGATAACGACGAAAGGCGGAACGAGAATTACGCGAGATAGAGCTACAATATGTAATATAGAGAGGGCGAGGAAGAGAGAAGGGAAGGAAAAGCAACAAAGAGAGAGCGAGAGGGCGGAGGAAGAGAGAAAGCGAGAGCGAGAGAGAGGGGGACGAGAGGAAAAGAGAGACAAAGTCGTTAAAGCGAAAACATGTGAGAATGAGCGCGAGAAAGAGGGGAAAGAGAGAGCGATAGCGAGAGAAAGAAAGAGAGAGACAGAGAAAGAGAAAGAGAAAGAGAAAGAGAAAGAGACAAGGGAGAGAGAGCGAGAGAGAGATCTAGAGAGAGAGAGAGA